>NW_022283279.1:0-6505 GCF_004355925.1 Anarrhichthys ocellatus
GATAAATACATACATTTTAAATAATATAAAATGGCACAACATAACATACGATTATTTTAAGGTAAACGTTTTAGCTTTAGCAAAGAGGAAGTCTGTGTTGCAGCCAGGTGAAACACACACGCACACAAGCACAGACACACAGACTTAGGCTACGCATAAGATACATATAAAACCTATAATACAAGTGACAATACGAAGGTATAGCAAAACAAAAACAAAAAAGCATACAACTAAAAAATAAGAGGCTCATGACTCGAGCCAGAACACTGTATGTGCTGTAGTTGGAACAGAATCTGCCAAATAGTTTTGGTTGGACGTTTTGAAAAGATTGAGCGGCCAAGATGTTCGAATAGCTCAGAAAACCATAAGAAATAGAACATGTGTGTCTGTACAGTGTAATGTTCAGACAAGCTGCTGTCCATGGTGCTGAAACGTAAGAGGACAGGTTAGCACGTCTATATTCGAGGGTGGGCTTCAGGTGGTTTAAAAACAGGCTGTTTATTTGAATCGACAAAATTATATCGCGAGAATTGGTAATTAATGTCGGTTATGGCTGTTAAACGCTTCCTCTTGTGTGCACTTCTGAACTTTGTGTGCAAAGTGTGTGTATGTTTGTGTGTGTGGTGAATACAACATTAGTGTGTGTGTGTGTGTGTGTGTGTGTGTGTGTGTGTGTGTGTGTGTGTGTGTGTGTGTGCAGCCACAGTAAAGCCTGTGCTCTTAAGGGATGATGGTGAGGACCCCATTCTCACATGAGTAAGCGCGACCCCCCGCAAACGGGAGAGGAAGAAGGGCTGCATTCCCATTGACTGAGAGAAAGAGAGAGAGAGAGAGAGAGAGAGAGAGAGAGAGAGAGAGAGAGAGAGAGAGAGAAGCAGTACACGGACTCCGCCTGTACCGCCCTAACATCCAGCTCGAGTCCGACGACGGCACCACAAACCAGCCGGTGATCCAGGGCCCCCCCATCAGCTCGACTCAACTCCCGGCGTGAAAAAACGCGAGATGGGCTTCCCGTGAATCCGTGCGGTGGAGGGCAGAGGCGGCCAGGCGGGGGTGGGGGGGGAACGACGACGAGAGAGTGGTGGGAGAAACACCCAGAGAGGACAAACAAAGGCACAACCGAGGGTGCCTGCAACCATGAGCGGCTTGCASTATTCGCCAGAGCTGCGGCTGCCGCTGCCTCTCTGCCCGCGGACCAAGTCGTGAGGYGTGGCTCGGAAACGCTCCGGGAAACCTGTCAGCCGAAACGACTCGCCGAGGAGGAGGAGGTGGGGTGGTGGTGGTGGAAAAGATGTCCGCCTCGGTGGGGCCCCAGGGTGGCCCTCGCCCACCCACCGTGCCGCCATCCATGCCGGATCTGCCGGACCTCAGCCATCTCACCGAGGAGGAGAGGAAAATCATCATGGCAGTGATGGCTCGGCAAAAAGAGGAAGAGGATAAAGAACAAGCCATGCTAAAGTAAGGGCAACCTTTTCTTTTCTTTTCTGTGGAAGTTATATGTCATGTAACGCATACCAATCCCCGTTCGAAAGACGCCCCTTGTACACCGAGCTATCCATTAATACCCGGTGTTGCCATCGCTGTGGTTAACACCACACACCCATCACGTCCAGTAACCAGTGTAGCTAGCCGATGCACTTGCAGCTCCGTCTCGAAGAGGTGGTGGTGTGTTTCTATATAAATGTACCCAAAGGCACACAGAGCAGCAAGAGCGCAAGATGTGTCTCTAAAAGAAATCAGCATCATCAAGGATACAGTGAGTAGCCTTCTGAGGCTCGATGCTGTTGTAATCAATCGATACATTAAAATAATAATCAGCCACAGTCAATGGAGATGACCCGAAACAGGGTCAAACGCGTTACAGGTGTAGATAGGGCCGCGAGGATGGGGTTGTGACAGTGCTGGTGGAGAAGGGGCGGGGGGTTTGGGGGATGAATCATAGCTTTATTCATCCTTCACCTACTCGTTTTCATCAATGGGGACTGCACCCCATCCCTCAGTTCACACCGCTCTGATTCTCCTTTTACGCACGCACGCAGGCTGGAGTGACTTTATCACTGTAGATTTCTTTGCAACCGCGGAGTGAATGTGTGTGCCCCCCCTCCTCTCTCTCGCTGTATGTGTGTGAGAGAGATCGCTTTGACAATAATGGGAACAACAATGACATTATAGCTCATAGGCCTGCAGCGACACGATTCGTTTCATAAGCCCGACAGACGGACGGTGGAGAAGCGGTGTGGACGATCATGTGTGCTCCCCTCTGGCGGAGAGAGGAAGATGGGGTGTGGTTGGGAATCTTAGCAGCCCTGAACCGGACACGATACAGACGAGAAAAGAGCCCAGATATATTGTAGCACTTTTGAAAACCTCCTGTATGTTGATCAAATCCCAAGAATCTGAGCTATTATAATAATAATAATAACCAAAAGGATGCTCTAGTATAGAGAAACATAAGCTACTAAAGGAGCATTGTTGGGAAATGACAGGAGACAGCCATAGGTCACTTTAAACTCACTGTCTCTGTCTTATGTTACGATAGCTTGGTGTGCTACAGCTGCCTTATACAGAGGGCTGGTTGCATTGCAGTTTGATGCCCCAGGGGTTTCCACCACAAGCAACGGCAGTGTGATCCACTAGAGCTGCATCCACACCTGCACTGAAACACAGTGAGGGCCCAATCTCTGGCTTCATAATGAAGGATGTTACCGTAGCAGGCGTGCAGCAGCATCCCAGAGCACTCTGGCCTGCTTCGAATTCTAATGGCTGTTTTCATTTCCTGACTGCAGCGTGAAGGGAAGCGGGGTGAGAGCTGCATCGGGAGAGGAAGTGATGTATTTAATGTTCCATGAGGCACAGGCTCAGGTTCAGTCAATAATGGCTTCATCATCTGGCTAACCATCAATGGGATCAGAAAACAATGGACAAAGGAGAGATTGTGTGTTAGAGAAACATGTAAATAAGGTTAAGTTAGCAGCAGTGAAGCAGTCTTCAGAAGCAGAAGAAGAGGGATGTGAAGACGATACAGACAGCTTTGCCATTTTGTTTAATTTCGGACACCTTCATGTGATCATGTCAACTTTTATTGATTTCAATACGTCCCAGACAATGGTGATGTATTTGCTAAAATACAGCACCTGTGTCACACATGTTGTCACACCTCTGCAAGGCAGTCCACTCAAAAACAGACCTAGAAGAAATCCAAAGTCATGGACTTAGGATCTTCACACACAATTAATGCAGCAACCCAAATGTTGAAATCTCTGGAAGAAGTATCTTCTTCCAGAGATGTAGAGAGGGGAGAGAGGAAGTAGAGATAGTGCAAAGATAAACCTTCATTTAAAAAAAATATTTATTTTTCATGATAGATGAGAGAAAAAGCAGGTAAGGGACTTATGCTCAAGGATGTAAAAAATCATCTCATGCTAAGAATACACAAGGGATGATGGGAGGCTCAGAAATGCAGCTACATTTTTCTCTTTGCACCATTCATACCAATATTATGAGTTGGAAGTTGGACGCATCCCAGTCCAAGATGCCACATGCTGTTGTTTGGGTAGTTTTTCTGCCCAACAATTTCCTGTTTACTACTGATTACCAGATCCAGCAGGACAAGGGTGTGTCTTTGGCCGTGCTTCAGAAAGAGAGATCATGATGTCCTCGACTGAAGCTCTAGGCTGCCATGTCATTTTCTACTTTTTCATTCCACGAGTTGAATTGCTTGATATGAAAAAGGATATGCCCCATTAGTGATGTGCTCTGGAAGATGGGCAATTTCCCTTCAATCTTTGTTGTTACCTAATCACATGGGTTAAAGGAAAACTTTTTTCTTAATCTGTGATTTGTCATGTTCTAGATGAAAAATTGTGTTGGGGTTTAAGCCTTGTAAAGTAACTTTTTTTGCCTTCACTTTCAAACTTCAGAGGTTGAATCATATCTTACTGAGATTGTGACGATTTTACAGATCATTTATACTTCATATTATGTCCTTAAACGGACCAACAGGAGCTCAGGTTGTGAACCTGAAATATCACTTTAAGTCCGGTAACGTTACAAACGAGATTAATTACAAGGATAAACTGAATTTGAGTATTTTGCACCTTTTTTTTTGTGGTGTGAAAATAAACTAACTCTACATTTTGTCTTGTTTTAGGGAGCCAGGATTAAACGGCTCAGTTCATCAAGCTGAGGGGGAAGAACGATGGCCTCTTCACCAGGGACAAACATTCAGCAACTGTAGTTTGGAATTAAGACATTAGTCCATTTGTAATATCTCCATTTGACCATCCTATACTTAAGGTTACAGTTACATTAGCTCACTCCTATATAAAGCATTTACATAGGACAACCAGTAGAGAGGACAATACACTTTTGATGTGTTATTGTTGCTGTTACACAGATGACAGTTGTGACTGTCACCTTTTTCTTTCTTTTATTTAAATTGAAATAAGACATCCATGTAAATGATTTCTATATGAATTTGTGTATATTCTGCTGTGTAAAATTTGTCAATCTTCTAAGTTTGCATCCATGCGTTAACATTATTGTTAAATGTTTCTCTTTTCATCATTTTCTCAATGTGATTTGGACAATTTTGCAAGCAAAAAAAGCAACAACTTATAGAAAAAATATGAAATAAGTGTTACTGCAAGTTCATAAACACGTTTGCTGATATTTGTTTTGCTGCTGTTGTTTTTGTTAACTGTCCTCTGCCTTAGGATTGCAAGTATCCAGGCTCTTTTCTCTAATAGAAAGATTGAGAAATAAATAAATATATATGTATATATACATGTATATATGTATATATATATATATATATATATATATATATATATTAGTGCTGGGAAACGATTAAAATATTTAATCGCGATTAATCTCATGGATTTTTTGCGATTAATCGCAAAGTTCAATAATTAATTCAAAAGTAGTGTATTGTGCCCTTTTATTTTAAAAGTACTGCTATATGAACAAAATGGCAATAACATTTGATTTACAAACACTTTAAACACATCAGGTGCTTTTTAACAGCAGTATTCCCTTTACACAGTAGCGATCATATTTCTTATATTATATCATTCTTATATCATATGCATATTTTCCCTTTAACTCACGAGATGCAGGTAGCATGTTTTATACTTAATGTGAATATAATTCATACTTTGTTGGTATCTTATTCTGAAAACCGGATGTTCGTCTGAAGAAACCGGATGTTGTCTCACGTTAATCTTTCCGCTACAGCAAGTCCATGGAGACCTGAGAGATCGCACATCCAAATGTTTACAGACACACACGACCAGGCGCTGACGATTCCATCACATGACACAGCCAATAGTACCTATGATGCCCGAAACATTTAGACTGACAGACTTCGTTTCTTGCAGAATACATGCACAGTCCTACAAAGTTATAACAGCAAACAGTTCGCCACCCATTTCAGATCACACGCTGCAGAGGCGTTAACCAGGTAAATGTTTACCCAGTGATACTCACTTGTGGCAACGTGGCCTTATATGAATAAGGCACAGCAAAAGTCCCTCAGTCTGTTCTCCTGGTCACACTGCACTGATCCACCACTCCCTACAGATTAGCCACATTCCTCTAGAGCAGGGGTCTTCAACGTTTTTCAGGCCAAGGACCCCCAAACTGATAGAGAGATGGAGCAGGGACCCCCGACTATATATATTGTATAAAATTGTGTTTTGTATTAAATGGGCCTAGTGCCGTGTATAAACATACCTCTTTATTGTGCATTCAGTATGAAGCTATTCAAATAATACACAGGTTCATATATTCATGTTTTCATTTTAAACAGGTACAGTGAGTAGGGTGGTCGTGCCACTGCCATTTATAAACATACCTTGTCAACCGATACCAATGCCAATATCAACATTGTCTGTCAATTGCATGATAATCATGCACACAAGCTATTCAAATTGATGTTTTCATTTTAAACGTGGAAACGAAAAATGAGTGATGGCCTATTAGTACCACTGCCATGCATAAAGATACCTGTTATCTTTCATACAATACTGAACTATTAAAATAATGGACAGATTCATGTTTAGAGAATTCTTTTTTTTTTTTTTCTAATCAACCAAAAATTTCGCGGACCCCCTGTTGAAGACCTCTGCTCTAGACTGGCTGCTGTCAGCCTGCCAGTATCACCGATAGTCTGTGGTCTTCAGGATCACCCACAACAGGGATGTTCCTCCCTGCCCCCCCCCCAGGCAGCATGTGGGAGGAGGGAGAGCAGTGGGGTAAGCGCTGGACACAGTGCTTACATCACCAGCACTCTGGGGCCCTTTGTACTCTCAGATCCAGGATTACTGAGCCGCTTTCAAACAGGCAGCAACACAAGCTGTGGAGGGAATGTTCAGGGAGACACAGTGACAGGACCTGTGTGAGTGTGTAGTTGACTGGTGCTTTAACAAGGGGTTACCAATACATGTACTATAATTAATGTGTCCCTGTACACTGCTCTGAAGTCAAGTAATACACACTTTGTGCA
>NW_022283280.1:0-5897 GCF_004355925.1 Anarrhichthys ocellatus
TCTCACACTGCCAAAGTCACTGTCAAAGACACTGACATCTCTCACACTGCCATTTCTCACACTGCCAAAGACACTGACATCTCTCGTACATTTAAATGTGGAGTTGCTGTCCACTCCCAAGGAGCTGTAGGTAACAAAGCCTGTTTCGCTGCTGTCAATAATGTTGGTGATCCAGGCCTGGTACTGGGACACACGGGCAAATTCTCCAAGAAACATAGGCCATCTACAGCCGTCGCCAACGTTCTCAATTCCACTCTGGATCCACATCGAACCATTGTTGGTCACCAGTGGTGCCCCTCCGTCTCTCTGTGGAAATAAATTGACAGTTGTTGGAATAGGTTCAGGTATCTTCTAGTCTCTGAAGCACTCGCCTTTTATTTAGCATGTGTCACGGGAGTTCATGGGTTAGAACCCAATTGCAAGACCACAGGAGACAGAAGTTGATATAAACAGGTTTTATTTTGAAGGTGTGGAGCCCGTGGTCCGACACCATAGAGTAGGCAGATCGCCGGTGTGAGTCCCGTGGCTCGACACCGGAGGGCTGGTAAGTTGACGGCGTGATGTCCCGTGGCTCGACACCGGAGAGCTGGCAGCTTGACAGCGTGTGTAGTCCGCTAACACAACGGAGGGCAGAGCGGCGGTGTGTAGTCCGTAAACACAACGGAGGGCAGAGCGGCGGTGTGTAGTCCGTAAACACAAAGGAGGGCACGGGGGATTCCCGGACCGACGGACACCGGAGGCAGGCGCTCGAGGCAGAAGATGCAATGGGGTTGAAGCGGGTGAAAGACGGTATGACCTGACAACCCCAGACTGCAGGACCAGAGTTTATATAGTGCCAGGGGAAGCGCTAGTGGGACCTGAGTCTGGTGTGTCAGCCTGCAGGAGGTAATCGGCTGGAGTGGCTGCAGCTGTGTGGCCATGGGAGGTGTCTGGTCTGACAGGGATCCTGACAGCATGAATCCCTTCATGCTGTTTGCTAACTGTTAAAGTCTGACCTCCTTCATCTCTGTCTGTTCAGTCAATGAATAGCTCTATGACGTATTTAGCATAGCTTAGCACAACGACCGGAAGCAAGCGGAAACAAATAAATATGTTTTGTTGTGAAATGGTAGTTAATGTTAAAGTTGTTGCAACAAAGAATCGGCAACAAAACAACGGACAAACTATGAAAACTACGGTAAGCTAATGCTAACATAACTGGATAAAACTAACAATCCAAATACTTTATTCTTTAATTAATACACATTTGTGTTTTTGGTAGACGAAGACAAACTAGTTATTTGCAGCTCATTTATGTAAGATTGCAGATTTCTTTAGATTTTCAAATTATTTGGTACCCATTCGAACGGATATAAAATCTGCTCTGCTACTGAAATTGGAAGACAAAGTATATATTTCCCAGGATGCTATTCTGTAGCTTACCTTGCTTTCTATCATCTCCCTGTAAAATACATTCCTCAAGAAGGCATTACATAAACAAAAAGTGGTGGTCACCTGACATGAAGCCTTCCCTGCCTTGCCGAACCCAGCACAGATCACGTTATCTGTGATGAGAGGATAGGTGCATTTGCACTCCTTGTTTCCAACGATTGGTACTTTCACTTCCTGCAGGATGTAGGCTCCGGAAGATGAACCTATTTAGATATGTCAAAAGGTAAGATTCAAAGTGGCGTGCAAACGGAGACAAAACACAACAGTACGCATCATTTTGTGATAAAAGTGTACAACCTGTGAGCTTACCAGCTTGAGTTTTACCAAAACCAGCGACATAGCTGCTAACCCCGGTGTGGAACGTGCTCCCTGCCGAGGCTAAGCAGACCGGCTGTATGTAGTCGGTAAAATTCACCGGGGCCGACAGCTTCAGCAGACATATGTTGTTCTCGTTGGCGAAGAACTTGTATGAAGGATGGCAAACTATCCTTTCAAGTCCCCGAGACACTTCGTTAATCTTTTGACCTGACTGGTTCAGGCGGCCCAGAGAAACCGTTGTGGTAAGGAGGTCCCTTCTAGAAGACAAAGAAGTAAAAAAAAACACATTTAGTAAATGTTTTGCCTTCTACACCTAGACTATTGTGAGGAAGTGTTCAGCAACACTGCTGGTCTGCAGTTTCTCATGATGATTGTTATAATGTTGTTACTTGATACCAAATTAAAGTAACCTGCAGTATGTTATAAGCTAACAATCTATTCACAAAGTTTACGTGAGTAAACTGGCAGCAGTTGTTACTCACCCAGACAGACAGTGAGCAGCTGTCAGCACCCACTGCTTGTTAATTAGGGACCCTGAACAGAAGTGGTATCCAAAAGAGTTTAGACTGACCAACCAGGGCCAACTTCCTGGGGCCGCATCTCGACCTCCCACAATGCTGGTGTTTTTCACAGCCTGGCCACATACTGACAGAGAAAGGAGAACAAAAGAGAGTTAAACATGGAGTATTATTGGAGCTGTAACGGTTCACAAAATTCTTGGTTCGGTTCAATACGATACAGTGGTGCCACGGTTCGGTTCGGTACGTTTTCAACACAGCAAAAAAGCAGAAATGCCAAATCCTCACTGGTGTGACTCTCAAGGGGGTGTGTCTTGAAGAACATGGCTCTTCATCTCCCGTTCAGTAGTGAGGTAATGTGTCGTTACACTCGGGTAGCTTTGTGTAGTCCGTGACGTCTGTTGTCAGAGCAACACCGGGTGCTTCGGACATTTGATTCTCTGTTTGGGCTTTTCTTTTCTTTTCTTTTACAAAGCAGGAATTATGGTCTGGCGAAAGGAGTAGTGTTACGGGGGCTCAATAACATTAAGCATGTTCGTATAGCCTGCGTCTTCCACTCCAGAGTAGGGTCTCATATCCGCGGCTATAAATGGACCAATCGTCATGGCTGTATCCCTGTTTGAATCAGTAGGGAACAGCTAAACGCTGCGGGGAGAGTTCGTAGCGTGTGTGCTGCTGTTGGTTTTCCTGCTAAACAAGTTTAGCATAGCGTGCCTCCCAGAACAATGGTGCCTCACCAGAGTAGATGTTGAGAGCAGTGGCTCCACCGAGAGAACATTATATTTCACACAATTTAAGCTTCTGCATTTTCCAAATGCAATAGTATTATTCAAACGAATTGTTCAGTTTGTAATGCGTACCGAACCGAAAGTCTCGTACCGAACAGTTTGTTGAGATCTGACCCTGCTCTCCTGGCTGGCTGAGACCTTCACACGTGCTTTTCAAACAAAGGAGCAGCCATGTTCCTTCCTTTCACCAAAACGCCTGACCTGGGGTCTGCAAGAAACCTCATGCCGGATGACCACACCCCCCAGCTCCAGCAGAAACCTGATGCTGGTCCCTCATTGGCCAAGAAAGGGCCCCCCACTGGTTGTGCCACCTGGTTTATAAGCCTGAGCACAGCTAGAATTCTCTCTCTTCCGTCCAGACACTGCTGGTGTAAGGAGATCCACAAGGCTCTCTTCACTCCGGACACGCGCTGGTGTCAGGAGGTCCACAAGGCCTCTTCACTCCGGACTCGTCCAGGGGACAAGAAGATTCACGAGGAACCGCGGCCTCATCAAATCCTATCAGATCACATGTAACATTCGCTGGTCGAACAGACTGTGTTTTATTTTGAGTTTTGGATCCTGTAGTGCGAGAACGGATAACTCCTAGACCCCGTTCTACCACCCTTTTTGTGTACACACCGCCGGCAGAAGGTAACAATCTTTCCTCGCCGAACATTTCTGGGAAGGACGACCCAAACCTCGTCCCTCAGCCGAAGTTAAAAAGCGTGAGCGATGAATAGGGCAGGTCTCCTGTGTGTGTGTGTGTGTGCGTGTGTGTGTGTGTGTGTGTGTGCAAAGAGAAGTGGACTGTGGCGTGTGAGTCACTCATGAACTGAATCCTTCTTCCTCGTATTCAAACGGTATTCACATCCACTCAACCTCTTCGTCTCCGACTGGTGTCGCATGATTGAATGTGATGAGTCATCCCGGGTTGAGGACCAAGTCTGACTCAAGAATTATAATCACCAAGTGTTCTTAAGCATACTGCGGTGAAAAATCAGGTTGGCCTCTTAATGTTTTACGAGACCGTTCAAAAATCCCATCGGTGCACTCGTTAAGCTAATCGAGCCAGTCACAGCGCTGGGGACATTGTCATTTATTTATCTAATTTTCAAGCCTTAAGTCAGAACAAAAAAATGGTGAGGGCCCAAGATGCCAAACTCTGACGCTTCAAAATGAAAGTCCACAAACAAATGAGTGACAGTCTGTGCCAAATACCTGCAAAAGTGTCATTGCCACCAGCCGAATGCTGAACCATTCAGTATTAATTAGCCAGTTAGTGTGCGAAACATGAGCTTATTAGCATTATCACTGTGAGCATTTTAGCATGCCAACAATTTTCTATCTGCAGATCAGTCTGGGGGAGGCAGGACTCGACTCTTTACTCACCGTATGGCACGAATGTATTCTAAGGATAAGTGTTGGGTAAGACTCGTCAGGCATATTAAATAATACTCGGCACAAATGAAATTGCAGTCATCTGTAATCAAATATGAAAGGCGAGCGTCGCTGTTTCCTCTACACGGTGATAATAATATGTTTTGCCACACTCATTTAATGGTAATGTTGCTTCTCACTGTGACAAAGACGTCAAGCCTATCATTGTAATTGTTTATTGAGTTAAACAACTGGCGAAGCATCCGCCATACTACCGTCATCACGGCCGAGCATGTGGCCAAGTTTATGCAATATGACACAGTAACAATCAATGAAATCTATTTCATTTTGTATTAAGTAACAGCTGGCGGCATATTTCTCATGTCTCACACAACCTGTCAACACACAGACGTATAAACACCTGGTAAAGTTTTCAAAACCACCTTTGTGGTACTTTCCCACCATAATAAGTGTCTCCAGGAACCCATGTTGCCATAATGACACACACATATGGTAAAAACAATACCTGCGTCACAGCTGGTAATAATAGTGTGCACTGCAGATCCACCCATCCCTGCTATTTATTAAAGGTTAACAATTATGCAATGATGCACACTAATTGGGCAGAAGAGTATATTTTAAATGACTATACATTCTTTAACTAGAAGTGCAGCTAATTTAATTTGTTTTCAGATTATGGCAAAAATGCATGAAGATGAATCTCTTATTAGATCAATGTCTAACAGGCCATATAAGTATCGGGTGATATGTGTGTTTTATATGCCCTCTGTATTTGTTATATATGGCAAACAGCAATTCAAAGAGTAACTCAACATATTTATTTCATGAATTTATGAGAACAAAATTCTGAAAAACGTACAAGACGATACATTTCACAACCTTTTACAAATTTCCAAACTCAACATCAATCCAATCATCTGTAAGTTCATAAAATGATTAACTTTGTAATACCATACAATAGAAATGTGAAGAGAAACCCAACACCCCCTTAAAAAGTTTAGTTAATTTTTTTGTTGTCACTTCTCACCTTAATGGAGTGATGTAAAGGTGTACTCTAGGACATTGTGACATCACTGGTGGGTGTGGTTACAGGTGCAACAGGACACATTTCTAACTCATTAAAACATGTTGGTTCTGTTGTTGATGATCACAGTCTTTCAGTTCTAGTAGTTTCACTCTCCCATTACATTGAAAGAAGGCTCATTATTAAACCAGCACATAGAGGGAAATAACTAGAAGACAGAGGTAGGTCAAGTGGGAGAGATGGACCACATTTCCACCACTGTCAACGTCACCGTCATTTTCACCACTGCCAACGTCACCGTCATTTTCACCACTGCCAACGTCACCGTCATTTTCACCAACGCCAAAGACACTGCCATTTCTCACACTGCCAAAGACACTGCCATTTCTCACACTGCCAAAGTCACTGTCAAAGACACTGACATCTCTCACACTGCCA
>NW_022283281.1:0-5896 GCF_004355925.1 Anarrhichthys ocellatus
TTTGCATGCTAGCAATGCACCGAGACAGTCACCGAAAATACAAAACATTTAAAAAGCTCCAGTCAAGCCGTAAACATGTCACAAACAGTAAGCTAACAGCAAGCTGAAGTCAGTTTTCCCCACTTTCAACGCTTAAAATGTGCTCCTTGTCAGCGTCACGTTACGTGACGTACACGGATATATACCGCGAGCTGTGCATGTTGTTACCACAGAGACGACAAACAAAACTCACCTTTCTGAAATAACTGCTGTTTCCTCTGCCTTCTTTGATGCCGTTTGGTAAAAGAGTGTCCGTCATGCTGAAGGCTCGGACTCTGAGACTCTCAGAGGAAAAACAAGCGAATAAAAAGTGTATTGAAACCAGACCGCTGCCGTTCAACAGGTGGTGTCCTCTGTCCTCCAACAATGTGTCTGCTCTCGCTCGACTCCACCCGAGACTTTTCCTGCAGAAACCAGAAACTCCGCCCAAATGGAAAAAAGGAAAGGTTGAGACTGGGTGGTGCGTTAAACCCCAAAAAACGTCACCGGACGGTACCTGTTGTATTCAGGTTTTAGGCAACATCAAGCTACCACCTTGTTGTTTACGATTACATATTTCATATACAGCCTACATTTTCACCTCAGTTTTGCACCATTTGTTGAGCCGGCTAGACCTTATAATAGTGAGTAAATCACTGTTGGTTGAACTGTGTTTACATTTTGTATTTCCTGTTTGAAACAATTTTGAAAGTTAAAAACAAGAAACACACAAGTGAGACAGAAAGTCCAGTCCATACCGAGATAATATCCTAATCAACTGGCAACAATTATGTTTTGGTCATCATTTTAAAACAGTATATGGTAGAAGAACACAAAATAGCCAAAAATGTACTTACAGACTGTACATTTCAATACTGTGAATAAAATGTGAATGGAACAGTCAGAAGGTCTCCACTTTGAGGCTGAAAGAGAAAGGTGTGTGGCTGAGTATGAGCATTATGAATGGCATGGGCATAGTTGCTTTCTAACTTGCTAAAAAGCCACTGTCCCCCTGTTCCAATTGATCCCGCTCTTCCCTAAGTGAGAGTTGAATGTCCTAAATCCACATTGATCTTTTTTTATTTCATGATCGTGATATTTAACAGCACTCTTCAGTGAAGAGCAAGTGTTTTCCCTCTGCAGACACACACTGACAAGACCATGCATGTCTCACATATGTGTGGAGAAAGGCAGATGGTCTGAAAGGTACTGACATAAACTGATCAGTACAAACACTATAAAAAAAAGTAATACAAATGTTGGCCTACAACGCATGTGATCTTTAAACTGTGCTTTTAATTGCTTGTGTCTGAGGTGAAACAAGAGGAGCCGTCTGCTCGTGTTTGGCTGGTTTTGTAGTTAGAAAGCAGGTTAAGAGGTTGTAAATACTGTCAGGAAAGGATTATTGATAACAACTACACAGAGTTGAAGCCAGACGAACGAGGGTGTTGCTGCTGTGGCAGTAAACTAGGCCACGGCTATTCCTCACCTCATTTAACATGTGTGGCTGAATGATTTTCTTTCCATTTTAATCCTTAATGTTAGAGCACATTCTGTGGCTTTTTCACTTGGGCTTTTCAACCACATTTTTTTTTACAATATTACAAGTTCATATTAAAATGAATAATGGATAAGCAGTTCATTGAAGCACTCATATCAGTTTGCCAATATACCACACAGTAAGTCAGTGAAGCACCATGTCAGTTAAAGGAACAAGGTGAAGGATTACGAACGTTTTAAAAGGTCAATAGAGACATTAACATTTGTTCAATTATCAGTTTATATTCCTGTACAGAGAACAATGTTTCACAGAAGAAGATAAGACTGGAGATGGAAGTTTAAAATGTAACTGACCATTCACTTTTCCTCGGTGTTATACTTTCCCACAGTACTGAGCCAGAATGATGTCACAACTCTGTTCAAACCGGTCCAGCTGGTTATGTTGGTGACCAGCTCACTAAGTCAAGTGTGTCCTTCAGTTTCAGTCAGACGGAATGTTTTTTTGTCTTTGAACAATAAAGGAGTGCCAGTTTTTATCAGTCATAACTGTTTGTTAGTCAGCACATTAACAGTCTGAAAAAAGAGCATCAACACAAGATTTGTTGCCTTTTGTGTTTAGTTAAATGGTGACAAATCAACCACTGGTATCGCTGCCTACTTCTGACATCACTACAGAGGTCTGGACTTTGGTAACAAAAATATTTTGAAAAATTAACTTTTGTCCTGTCCTCTAGTACAATTGCTGATACAATTGGATGGACGGAAAATGAACTTCTGAAATGTGAGGATATGTTACATCACTAATGTTGTACTAAACAACATGAACCACTAGGTGGGGGTAGAGGTCAATATTTAAGCATTGACAGTATCCATTTATTCTTCTATCCTTTTTGTTACTCACTGGGTGATTTGCTTTCCTCCTTTAGTTTTCTGTAGTAGTAGTTTGTTTTCTTCGAATAATTCAACTAAATTCCACATTACTGTCACCAGCACACATTTATGAATTGTTTGATAGGCTGGCTCACCCTTTATGGTGGCTGTGTTTTATTGTTTGTTCACTTCAAGACGTCCAGGCTCTCTTTAAATATAAGTGAAATTAGTTTTTTGGACATTTTTTACAACTAATGGCCCATTTCCGCTTAGATGTGCCTGTAAGTTAATACTAGGGCCCTGGAACTGCCACCCCAACATCAAATGATTGACAATGTTATTCACACGTGTGTCAAATGTGGCCTGAGTCTATCTGAGAAATGTCTATACTTTCCCATGTCACTTATAGGCCTTTTATCATAGCACATGTTTTGCTCATCTGAGCAGGAAAAGCATGTGTCACTAATAATGGCGGCTCCTTTAGATTTAAAGGTCTGTCACGGGGTAAACCCGTGGCCTGAAAAGTAAGATGCACACACACTAGCTGCATAGCTGCTTCCATTAGTGATTCAATTAAGCCAGCCTGGAGGTGTCTGTGTTGTTGTAGCATGATTTCACAGCCCTAAACGGACATAATAATTAAAAAAAATGTAATACTGTTATCTCAAGACAACATGATAATCAACTTGAGAAAACAAAAGGCAACTATCTCTTATTACCTATAATGTTCGGGTCAAATCAGCCGACGGTGAAAGCATGCAAACGGCCCAGATCAAGCTGACAGTGATGGAATTGGCGAAGTCAGCAGAAGGATACACACAAGACTCTGAGTGACTACGTCAGGTTTTAAAAGTAAGGTGTTAACAAGGGTGTGTACAAAATACATACACGGAAATAACATTAACTGCATCATTTTAAGAAGAAGTATAAAACGTGTTGCCTGTGGCCTTTATAAATTAAAAAGAAAATACCACAAATTGTGAGGGAAATGTCTTTATTATTTATTCTGATATTTGTGTTGCTTGAAAAGTAATTTCTGACAATGATTGACACATTTGAGTTCAAGGCATCTCTGACTACATACAGACATAAAAATCAAGCATTTTTTCCTGTATCATTTAAGAGGTTTACCAAAGTAAAAGTCACACATTTCCATATCTTCCAGTGTCCCCCATGGGACTTTATTTTAGAAACAATATGTACGTATGGTCAACAGCAAAGGTAGTCAAAAAAACATTTTTGTTCCTATTTGAATTGTGGCTTGAATTACACATATAGTGTTTGTCAATTTGAAAGTCAAACTTTGCAAGTCAAGAAAGGTTAAGTATTTTCAGAACAATGGGAGTTTGGCTGTTGGGCCGTTGGACAAACGCACTTTCTGTTATTGGGGTTTCACAGTAAGGGGCCTTCAGAACAGTGGCATGGCACCAGTGGGTTTTAAGAGCACAAAGAGAGGTGTGTATTCCACAAATACACCGTTTGATTTCAGTGATTGATGCACATAAAGTCTGGGGATATTAATTGCATTTTTACCGTACTTGGATCCTGGACCAAGTATTGTCTAGATGGTTTTTGCATATTTGTCTCCTGTCCTGCATTTAATCATCACCTGGTCAACACTTTAATCTCTTGCACTTTGATTAACTTGTCCTGTTCAATGTGAGTCTACACTAAAGCTTTGAGAGCGTATGTGCCCACATGACCATGGAAGCCAAGATCCTAATGACATTCCACGTAATGTCAGGAGGGCATGTCAAGTCAACGCCTGCCCTTGCATAAGCTGCTTATGTGAATTAACCCAGCAGGCCCTGGCAGTTATGGCTGTAAAACCATATTTTCTCTATAATCACAGAACACGGCTTGGTGGAGAAAAACAACTTTCTATTTACAACATATTTCACAGTGAACATGGGCAGTCCACACTCTTCATCTACACGATCACGAGTCTGAGTATCTGTTTTCTTCCTGAAAAAAGACAATCCTGTATGAAAGGATATTGATTTTGATTGAAGGATGAACACTTTAAAAGAGTTGTTCATGCAAACAGACACAATTAAAAGGTGCTGAATACTGATGTCAATGCTCAGCTATCATCATTCCAAAAAAATTTAACTGTCGGCCCTCAGGGACCCACATTAGAAAAACCATATAGAGGTCCCTGCCTGTTAAAGAGTACGGTGAACTGAGGGTGCTTTGCCTTTCCGCTCATTTCTCTTCGCCTCACAACGAAGCACAAAGCCGATTGTAAGTGAGCTGCTTCCCGGCTGCTTTTCTAAAAGGCAGAGGGGGCACTGCAGAGAACAACGGGCACCGGCGTTCAACCCCTGGCCCAACAGGAAGTCCTGTAGAGTTGCTATGCAGCTCTGCTCCCCAGCCGCAAGAACTCTGGCTTCCCTGTTAACAAATGGTGTGCGATGCGGGCAGTATAGCAAACCATTTGAGCAGGCACTCCATAAGGTCTACAGTAAGAATAGATCAATGATCTCATGAATGCTGCCTTTGTTCATATTTCTTAATTACACCTGTGTTTTCCTGCTACCACATGAAAAAAACATCTACTGTAAAAGGCCTACTGCTATTCGTAAATAAATAACAGTACGCTCACACCAAACTTTAAGAAATCTGATCAGACACAGTAAGTGAAAAGACCGAGATGTGGGTGTAGGGCCTTTATCTTCCTGCTCTCTGCTCTTGTAGGGCTGTGCCTTCTATATACCTTTTACTAGCCACATTTACTAGCCACATTGACAACGGATTTGTTGTAGTCAAGTGTCCCAACAAGTCCTGACAGTGAGCCGGCATCCACAGTACCAGGACCCTGAAACCGAAGAGGCAGAATTCAACCATCATTAATTGCATTATTTACACCTGTGGTTATCCTACCGTGACATGTAAACATGTCATCTGTGGATAAAAAAGCCAGTTGTCCAGTTTTTGCCTCCTCCTGCTCTTTCAGTTTCTGTTGCCGCTTCGAGCCGTGGACCTAAAAAGCTACATGCTAATGATGTTAATCATGACATCATGACAATATTGACGTGTCAGGCAGGCTACTCGCCATTTGCAAGACAAACCACATCACCTGTTCAACAGGTTTTATAGTTCTGCATTTGATTTGGCTTTGATTAGTGTCATACCACCAATACTTAATACAGGATCAGTTGTCGATCATGCTGTGGATTCATTGTAACCATTTTACCCAAAGGCGCCGTGACATATTTAAGGGTACCACATGTTGACAGATACTTTTCTGTATTATACCAATGCTGAATGTGGCTTTATCAATCGGCCCATCACAGCTCGTCAACCGTTGTTAGCAATCAAACGCTACGCTACGCTAAGATGATGAACATGGTTAGCAATTTACCTGCTACACATTGACATTGTGCGACAATAGTATGACAATTAGCATGCTGACGTTACCATTAATCCATGCATCGCTGTGTTTACATGCCTCACAGAGCAGCTATGTGTAACCATAGTCCTGTGTTCTATCTATTAATATTTGTTT
>NW_022283282.1:0-5895 GCF_004355925.1 Anarrhichthys ocellatus
GCCGGAAGGCAAAGCTCTCAATTTACCACTCGGTCTACGTTCCTACCCTCACCTATGGTCACGAACTCTGGGTCGTGACCGAAAGGACAAGGTCGCGGCTACAAGCGGCCGAAATGAGTTTCCTCCGTAGGGTGGCCGGGCTCAGCCTTAGAGATAGGGTAAGGAGCTCGGTCATCAGGAGGGAGCTTGGAGTCGAGCCGCTACTCCTTCGCGTCGAAAGGAGTCAGCTGAGGTGGTTCGGGCATCTAATCAGGATGCCTCCTGGACGCCTCCCACTGGAGGTTTTCCAGGCACGTCCAACTGGGAAGAGACCCTGGGGAAGACCCAGAACACGCTGGAGAGATTACATCTCCCAGCTGGCATGGGAACGCCTCGGGATCCCCTAGAATGAGCTGGAACATGTTGCCAGTGAGAGGGAGGTCTGGGTCAGCCTGCTTGGCCTGCTGCCACCGCGACCCGACCCCGGATAAGCGGAGGAAAATGGATGGATGGATGGACATACTTAACTAGTAACACAACCATACTTATTTTACATGACAAAAATACTGAATTTAACCCATAAACACAAAACACTATCCGATCAGGCAGGTCGCTTTGAAGTGTTAAGTGTCGACAAAGGGGAGTTTTGATCTGACGAAATCACAAAAGTCACATTGAAAAGACAAGCGTAACCTTGGTCGTAGTTTGAAGGTTCGCGTTGGTATTTATTTGACCAGTTGGGAAAGCAAAAGTGTTTGCGGTTGTTTGTGGAAACAGCTGACTTCCTGTTAAAGTTGATGAGACTGCAGAGTGCGCCGAGAGCAAATCTAAACGATTTACTGAAAGACTCTAAAATGTAGCATTACAGGGACCTGAAGAGTGATAGTTCAATAAAAATGACAATACAAAACAAACCTCTTGTACACATTTATCATTCACTTCTCAGCATGCCCACCTAGCTGCTTGCTAGTTTTGTTCATAGTAGGAATAAAGAAATTAAAGGAGTGAATATTAAAACAATGACGGGAGCTCCAAAATTTATGTCACAAAAGAATGGTCAAATGTGTTAAGATTGTAAATGTAATTGCCTCTAATAAATAAATGGATACCAAAGGAAGATTTTGACGAAAATGTAGTGTGTAGTGACAATTTGTTTCACGGGAAGTAGAAGCCTCAAACGTAATCATTTTGTTTGGACGAGAACTGTGATTTTTCACCTTCGCATTTAGACGGCGTTGTTATGTCGCGCTCGCCTAATTGGGAGACGAGCTCCACTCACTGTAAGTCACTACGGATGAAGGGTAAAGACAAATGCCTGAAACCTCAACCGTGATTGTATTAATTATTAGTGTTCCTCTGAAGACATGTACTCTCTCTCCAGAGGGCTCCCAACAAAACTGAAGTCGATTGTCTGAGTTAATTAGCGTCTTCATTTGAAAAAACCACGCCGTCTGTGACACAAGAGGAAGACACAAAAGGAGGAGCAGACATGAAATGAACACGGAGAGTGGAATAACAGGATGCTCAGCCTGTGTGGCCTTGTGCCGGAGGAAAGAAACGGAAAGAGACTTGGAGGCCGCAATCACGGGGGCTCTGTTGGGGCTAAACTGGAGAGGCCTGACTCAGACTGTGGAAACTATGGGAGAGAATCGAACAAAGTCCTTTTAGCACTACCTTCCCTTCATGCAAACCTCCACACAATTAACTGCACTCGATCGCGGAAGCGGGAGGGATGCGTAAGAGGAAGAGAGAAAGCCGGACGAGGAACAATAGGACTGATGTTTTTGTATGCTGCCATGGTTAACCCTTGTGTGGAGGGGAGTGAAGTATCGTCCTCGCTTCTTTTCATGAGCCTCCTTTCATGCACATCAGTCCATCTCCCTCGCTGTCTGATTCAGTCGGAAGAATTTGGCGCTCGAATCATGCTGGTCCATGGATACTTCTGTATCCGACAATTCAATTCCATTTGGTTGCTCTTAGCTTTCATTGGAAATTACTCAATATGAGAGTGGACCATAAAGGGTTTCATTATGCCTCAAACGAGCGTGTAAAGTTTAGTCTGAATTCTTAAAGGTAAAGGTTCCAAAGGTGCCACCCTTCGAAGGCAGGTTGAAAAGCCTGCTGTCGTAGAGATGGCCAAGACAAAGTAAACGGTACATATGACGATAATGGTGCACCCTTTTGGAAAGTCTCTTCTCAAAGGTATTCATGCTTTTGGGATATGGTTGAACATGTACAAAATGTAAAAAAAGAAGCCAAGCCCGATCGCTGTGGAAGATAGGCACGATAGCCGTCAAGGTGTTGGGGAAGGGGGCATTAACGTTCATTTGGCAGATGCTTCTGTCCAAAGCATTATACAAATGAGGAACAATCAAAACCAGAAGGAGAGACCTTCAAGAAAGAGAGTCCTTGAGTAACATAAATAATGATGGACATGATTTTTCTTTCAGAGAGAAAGAGAGAGACAGAGATCATGGGAGATGAGTTGGCACTCTCCGAATGAATAGGTCTTCCCAAGAGTTTTGAGGACATACTGTAGGGTGATTTGACAAGCCAACATTTAGGGTGTTTTAATTAAACTCTTTGTTTGGGCAGTTGTGGACGCAGAAAATCGAACCCAGAGGTTTCGCTTGGAAACGGTACGAGACCACCTCTCGCACCGTTTCCAAGCGAAACCCTGGTGTGGTTTCGATGGCAGCAAGAACATAATCCGACCCGATTGCAGGAAGTGAACCAAAATGCACGCTGCCTGCTCAAGTATTTGGAAGAGAGGTCCAAAATTTGCTTGATATCTGGGCTGAAGAGAACATACAAATGCTAAATAAAGTCTTCAAAAAAGAAAAGGTAAATTGGAGGGGGGGATTCGTGCCCAGAGCAGTACACTAACTCACAAAAACTCTGGCAATAATTCAAAGTCTGCAATTCCCTACAGGGGACAAAAAAGACAAATTTATACAGCCCTTAGCAAACTATAATTTATTTGGTCAGAATCAGAGCCAAAAAGTATCACTCTCACTCCTGTGAAAGAGTCTTTGGAGGGAGCTCCCTTTAAAGCCTTGATCTACCAAGTCAACCAGAATCCTTCAGTACCTGGAGATTATTACAAAACACTGTACAGCGTGACACCAAATGTGTAGTTTTGTATTTTTATGTATTTTGTATTCATACATTTTTTTTACTCAGCATTCTCTAAATATAAAATGATGCTTTTTCAAATTTCAGAGTTAGTGTGAGTGACCCCCCCTTCCCTGGGTGTGAAGCAATATTGAATGAGGTTTACTGTGAAATCTGTTAACATGTGCCTCCTTGGCGGGGTCCAAACACTTGATTGATGAGAAAACAGCAAGGGATTTAATGCCTCTTCTACTGACGCCGAAACTACACCGCGTGTGTCAACACAGAGGAAAATATGGCCACAAATTGAAACCACGGGGGGAGTATATATACGTATATATATATATGGTACCATTCAACTATCGCCAAATTCATTTTCGGGGGGGAAATACAATTTGCTGGATGCTTGCGCTGCAGAAAGAAATAAGTCTTGGTGGGGGGGCGGTCAAGAAATGAAAATGAATGAAACGATACGGAGTCTGAGGGTTTGTGTCTGGAACTGATTCCACAGCTTCTGGCCTCCATCGACGCACTGTGATGTGGCTGACACCTCTACAGACACATTTATTTAGCTCAGCAGACTGAATTAAAACTCAGCTGGGCCTCTCCATGCTGTTTACCTATTCAGAGGAGGTTGCCATTCTTAACGCGGGCAATGCAGTCTGGATGAAGAAGGAGGCAGAGGAGTTTTTTTTTCTTTCTTGATGAGGTTCATTCCACATCTCTCGTGACTCGGGGAGCTGACAGCGGCGGGCGTGCTCAAGTTACCCCACTATTCTAAATCATAAAAACAGACCCGCAGAGAATGACCGGGCCTGCATCGTTTAATCCTTGTCGGATTTTCTTTGCATCCTCCCAGAGATCGGGCTGCATGGGGTCCTGGAGGCGAAGACAAACAGCAAGACTTTTAGAGAGAGGGCGAAAGAGAAAAGTGGGGGAGGTTCAGATTGGAGGACTGCAATCATGGACAGAAAGAGGAGGAGGGGATGGAATAAGGCGAATGAGGCAAGCGGCAGATAGCTGATGGGTAAACGGCCCTGGCACGGGCAGGAATGAAGAAGTGTCCCTCCGGCGGCTGGGACTTTGGAGAGAATAAATGTCCGTGTTACAAACAGCCCAAACCGGTATTAATCTCCCCGATAGCCTTCGCGCCCGCCGTGCATTAGAGGAAATGGCACGCTAAGCCACAGAAGCGTTCAATCTTACCCCGTACGCTCCCCGAGTGCTGCCTGCAAACAGCCAAGGCCCAGCGCAATAAGGAGTGATGGAGGAGCCGAGTGTACAAGCAGGCCTCATCCACCAGCGTTTTACATTTTAATCACATCACACAATAAGACAGGTGGAAATCAAGTGTGGGCAGGTGGAGGGGGGAAGCAATTAACAGTGACAGTAGAAGGAGACGACAGAAAAGAAGGGGGGTGAGGAATTATGAGGGATGAGTTCCTGGTCATTTCGGCTTCTGATCAGATTTGGAGGTTTTTAATTCTCCGGGCACTGATTTAAGGTCGGATGAACACAGAGTATTTTAATGACAATGAATTATTATGGAAAGTGTTCAAAGCCGTGGCAAAGAGGATTAGTGCTTTTTGTCCTGTTTTGGGGAGAGTGACCTTGTTTATTTACTCACACCGTCAAACAGCCACATTGGTCGTGCAACCTCTGGTCAAACTGAGAATTAAGTCCAAATTAATTGCTCCCCAGATTATTCTCCAGACCTTGGGAGGATTTCATAATCACTGAAACGACTGCGGTTTTTCACTCCTTGCTTCCTCTTACTCGGCAAACCCTCCAGAAACTCCAGTGAAGCCAGAGACACCTACTGTAGGTGTGATTGTCAAGGGCCCTGTGCCAAAGTCAAATGGGGTCTCATGGAGTCAAATGGAAATCTTATGTTTTGCTCATTTTGCCCTGACTACAGTCATCAATCTTTTAATCTGCAGTGACGTGCAGTCGAGGTGGGTTTCCGCCGGGCTTCTCCAGCACGCTGCACTCTCAAGGTTTAACTCCTAAGTGTGACAAATGAAGAGCGGTACAGGGCTACACACGCACCGCCTCGCAAGCTGATGCCACACAGGCACCTGTGATAGAGTGACTACAAAAGGGCAAATATTAATTAACAGGAGTTGAATGTTTGTTTTTCTGGGGTTTTAAACATGTCACTTCCTAACTCTTCTCCTTGGAAAACCAAGGTTTCCTGCCATAAGCATTTAAAACACAGAACTGCAGTTCGTAATTCATAAAATAGTGTTAATTTAAAATTTTCACACCTTGGCGCCGGTGACGACTGTGGCCGGTTTGTCCCATTCTCGTGAACATGACATCTCAGGGACGTCTGGAGGAAATCTCTCCAAATTGGACACAAACGTCTGTCAGCACTCAAGGTTGAACCGATTAGAATTTGGTGGTCAAACGTCACTGAGAGCTAAGGTTTTTAGCCAGAACTCAAGAACTGATATGCTAATTATGACAATTTCACAGAAATGTCTAAACGGATAAAATGATCTGTTGAGGTTTTGGACAGATATGGAAGTAAACGGGAACTTGACTGGTTGGCGAAGCCATGCAAGCAGGAAGCGAGAATTCTTGTTTTATTTTTATTTTAGATTTTGTGATAATACCATTTGTAGTACAACTCCTTGTTGCAAGTACATCAGCACATTCAGCACATCCGTTTTAAACCGCCCGATTGGTTTTATGGGAAACCAAAAACAAGTGTTGAGCCTGCATGAGTCGCAGTTGAAATACGATGCAGGAAGGTCAGTTTGAGTAACGGGAGGGGGGGGGGGGGGGGGGGGGGGGGGG
>NW_022283283.1:0-5895 GCF_004355925.1 Anarrhichthys ocellatus
GTGTGTGTGTGTGTACCTCCTGGTTGAAGCGACAGTTGAGTGTGCACCACCCGATCTGCATCAGACCCTGGGAGGAGATCAGCACCTCGTAGGCCCATTTACCTGCAGACACAACAACAGAAACAATAAGTAATAAATGATTGATTTGAAATTTTCAGAGAGATGATGTTTTCAAAAGGGCCAAACGAGGGGAGCCGTAAAGCCCCGGGACGATTGCGAGGACTGAGAAGTATTTTTCGGTCCGAATTTAACCGCATTTGACGACGTTAATGTGGTCGACATTATGAGAGAAGCTCATCTGTGACTTACCTTTATAAACACACGTGGTGGCTCTGATGGAGCTGAAGTTGCTGTGGCCGATGACCTAAAATCAGAAAAAGAAGAATTAGAATCATTAAAGAACATTTAATACAGAAACCAGAGAGGACATCTGTAACCGCAGAGGTTACAAGTTCTACTGTACGAATCCAGTCACCGTCAATTATAATCCATAACAACAACAACGTGATGCATGAAAGCTTTTTACTTTATTCATTTGTTGTTAATGTATTTAACCAGGAGAGAGTCTCACTGAGATCACATTTTTCAAAGGCAGCAGCACAATGACCAGTGCTGCAGACGCACAAACACACTTATAACCATTTAAAATGACATATTACAGAATGAACAAATATGAAAAACATTCTTCACAAGTCATCAACATCAGGAACCGATCAATCGAAACATCTACGGCCAGATGCGTTTGCCTCCAACGTCATTTACATTTCCTTTAAATGCGTCCAGAGAGACCAGCTCAGAGATCTTAGAGCTGCATGCGTAGATGCACGTATGGACCCTTCAACAGCCGACCTCATGATTGAGTCACGGTGTTAGCTGGAGGCAAACACTGTGACCTCAGAGTAGATGATATCGTATCGCGCTACGTTTGAGAAGATGAACTGTGATTCCTCGATACTTCCACTGAAATACAGAATAAATCTCAAAGGTTCAGAGACTTTGTTTTTCCCCTTAATAGAGAAATATGACCAGGAGACTTCTTACATGTTGTATAGTAAATAAAATAAATTAAGGGTATTATCCTAAAACACTGTTCCAACAGACAGCTGGAGGTGTTAAATCTAAAAGTCACCACATGGACTGTTCTGCTGTCAGCTGAAGCCTTTAATTCATCTCCATTAAGTAAGTAAGTGAGTGCATGTGTGTGTGTGAGATGAAGATGTAATAATACATGGTATTATATGTTGCTGATCTTACCCCCAGCAGGTCATCGTCTACAAACAGAAGTCCCTCAAAGCCGCTGGTGTGATCCAGGACGACGGGCTGAGGGCCCAGACGGCCTTCAACAGGCTGATCTGAGGACACATTCAACATCAGCACTTATTTTGTTTTCATAGTTTTCTGTGTGCAGCTGATCACATCCTCTACATTTCAACCCTCAGTTCAGACTCAAACTGAGCTTTCGTCAGACGGCCTCACGGTTTCAAAATGATCGTCAACATGTTTATTAAATCGTATTTCAATCCGCGTTCAGTTGTTGAATTCAGCTGCGTTGAAACACAGCGAGGTACCGACGTTACAGATGAAGCGCGGAACACCTGTATCGAAAACATTAATAGTATTTTAATAGATGTGAGGAGTACTTTGACACAATTCAAAGCTGTGCATGGATTCCACTTCATTCATCACGGCTCTGAGTGAAATGTTAAAAAACAGATCAAGGAACTCAACGCCACAGGCTGCAAGGAAGGACGGGTCAACTGTGTCATGTTTGAATCATTTAATAAATGATGTGCAACTTTTCCTCTTTTGTGTTACCTCCATTTTTTTTTGTGTATTTGTTTTGCTGTGATAGATAGATAGATAGATATCTTTACCTCGAGTGTCCTCAGCGGGTTCTCCCTCTGACAACAATCTCTCCAGGTGAGCGCCAAGGTCCTGGAAACCAAGAGGCTTCCTGCAGAAACAGGAAGAGGAAGAAGAACATGCATTATTAGGAGTAAAACAAAGGAAGAGAAATATGGGAAAATCATCCTTTTCTCAACTTTCTTATTTTACTAGTACTGTGATTAAAGCCAGATAACAAACACAATATTTGAACTGCACATGATGAAGGGACATTATTTCAACCAGATATATTTATTTCTTAACATCCGTATATTTTTTTTATTTTTCTAATGAATTAAATCAGTATTTCCTCGTCTGTAATATAATATTATGACGGGTGGAAGAAGAGCCTGGTGCTCTAAACGTTACTGCGTTAAAGTCATTCTAATCTTGGTTTTATTGCAACCAGAAGAGAAACGAGAGAATACGATATTTTTAGGCGACCAACATTTCATGAAGTGAAAACACTGAAAGAGTTCAAGTTCTGAGAAGAAAACACAGACAACTCCATAGTAGAGACCTGTCAATCACCGTATAGCCCCGCCCTAAAGCATCCCCTGCTTTATGGTCTGTTTGACTCTAAATGGACCATAATGTACTAAATGAACATCATGCTGTATTGAAGAAGACTTGAAACTAGAGATTGAGACCATAAACTCATGTTTACTGAGGTAATAAATCAAGAGAGAAGTAGAGTCATTTCCTCATAGACTTCTATACAACCAGAGGAGTCGCCCCCTGGTGGTCATTAGAGAGAATGCAGGTTACTCAGCATCAAGTAAAAAAATAAATATTGTGGGCGTAAAAACGAGACTTGAGCTCCGTAAAGATTAGGATGTAACAAACTGAATCGGGCGTACTCACTGCTTTATTTCTGTCTTTGTCTGTGCCCAGTTTAAATGAGTGGCTGTATTTTCACACATGAGCTCTGCTGTGCAGCCTTCAGACCTCATCAACACCTGAAACTCAACCTGCTGCCAAAACTCCCACCTGATCCTCAGAGTTTCCTCACTGTAGAGTCACTCCAGGGTTAACCGGTAGAGACGGTGTGTGTGTCTATGTATAGAGCTGCTGGGGGGGGTGTAACATGAATCTGCCTGGCTTAAGGAAAGGAGCCGGGTCAGGGTACAACACACGAGTAAGTACACAAATACATGAACTCAAGTTTCACCAGCTGTAGTGTCGCATAGCCAGAGCTTTCTCCACAGCGCTGTGTCAAGCATGTGTTTGAGGTGAAGCGTTGTCATAATACAGTTTTAAATTAACTATTGACGTGCGCCGAGATCTCATATTATACCGACTTAAAGAAAGATCACACCGTAATCATTTTAACATTAGATAGATACCAAAGCTTCATATCTTAAATGCTGCATTCTCTCTAGTATCCGCCAGGGGGAGACTCCTCTGGTTGTATAGAAGTCTATGAGAAAATGACTCTACTTCTCTCTTGATTTATTACCTCAGTAAACATTGTAAACATGAGTTTATGGTCTCAATCTCTAGTTTCAAGTCTTCTTCACTACAGCATGATGTTCATTTAGTACATTATGGTCCATTTAGAGTCAAACAGACCATAAAGCAGGGGATGCTTTAGGGCGGGGCTAGCTTGTGATTGACAGGTCACGACCACAGCCTTGGATTTATCAGTGTTTTGGAACTTTAACTGTGTGTTTTCAGCTGATGAAAGTTAAATGTTTTATCCAGCGTTCCGTTGTACTTAGCTCCACCCTCTTCTGCTTGCAAAAACCAAGATGGTGACATCCAAAAACACAGAATTTGAGGCTCCAAAACAGCCACAAACCAATAGGAGACATCACAGAGACTTGATCCACCTTTTAAAAACAGTTCATGGACTACACCAGCTGTGACCTAGTTATCATGTGTTGCTCAACAAAACATCAAGCTGAGGACACATTTGTTTATCCGACAGGTTTCCACACACGAGATGTGGAGACATTTCACCACACATGTGGCCCTCATGGTGGCGATAGAGGGGAAGGTCAGAGGATCACCAAAGTCATGGAGGTTCATCCTGAGGGAACATCAACGTCTGCACAAACTTTCATGGCAATCCATCCAATAATCATTTCCTCCTCCCTTTGATATTTAAAACTTAGTCACCGACCAAATACAGCAGAATGTGTCCACGTCTCACAAAACAGCAAATAATAAACTCATTGCACTTCCTCTAACAGCTTCACAATAAAAGCCTCCCGCTGAGTCACTGAGACATTAAAATAAAAGCACATCCGACTGTTAAAAACACATTAAGATACAAACATTCTGATGGACTGAGAGGTGAGGAAGGACTGGTGTTACCTGAGGGAGGCCAGCGCAGGACCCTGTTTGGTGAAAGGAAACACATGGTGCAGGTAGTCACTAAGCAACTTCTCGTTCACGATACCTGAGAGAGACAGAGACAATCATTACCTCCAACAACCTGTGTCTGTACCTGTGTCTTCATCTCACCCGTGTCTCTTCTGTATGTGACATGTACACACAGAGTATTGTAGCAGCAGGTCCTACCTGTGGCTTTGTCCGTGTCTGAAGCCAGTCTGTAGTTGCGGCGGGTCAGAGCTGTGCCTCCTCCTTTAGAGCTCATACTGACTGACACCTGAACACCTGGACCTAACACCTGCAGAGGGAGAAAACATGATTAGTGTTTATGTAAACCATAAAAGGAGAAGACTAAATACAGATTTGCTTTGGATATAAAAAAAAAAAATTATATATATAGATAGATAGATAGATAGATACTGTATATAGCCAAAGCAAATCTGTTTGGCTAGCTAGCTAGCTAGCTAGCCACAGTTAGCTAACTTTAGCACCAAAATAAAGTGTCCTTTTCTTTATATAAAAATATTTTAACCGGATCAAGATCAGCCGAATTACACAGCACACATCACGTGACAGTTAAAAGCATCGCAGAGCTGCAGTGTAGTTTTAACGCAGTGACAGAAACACACTGTTCTATCTGAGCAGCATCTCTCTAGCACCTAACAGCTAGCGTTAGCTAACTGAACACGACGAGCTGACAGCTGAACACCTTTACCTGCCGCTTCCTTCCGCTTTAAACGCGCCTCTCCTGCAGCTGTGACCCGCTCGTGTTCAGGTGTGACTCGGAATAAAGAAGATAAACTGTGTTAACAGCTGTCGGGACGATAATTTCTGCCACAACAGTCAACGCCTCTCGCGTTACGGTGCGCCAGATGGTACAAAATAGGAAGCGTAATGCTTGGCAAAAACAAAGCGAAGCAGCAAAAAACGAGCATCCAGCGGTGGAAGAAGTATTAAGTTCTTTAAAATAAAACACATACTATGACCTCGATGTAAAGTACTTAATTAAATATAAAAGACTTACATTTAAAAACGTACGTCATAATGCAGAGTGTCCCATCGTAGAATAATTGTGTAACATTTGATACATTTATTGATACATTACTTTGTACATCACTTTACTGTTGCAGCTGGTACATTTGATGCTCATTTTAATTGTTTCATATACTGCTATTTAGTTTAATCTACAATAAATAATAATATATAATAAATCCATCCATCCATCCATTTTCCTCCGCTTATCCGGGGTCGGGTCGCGGTGGCAACAGGCCAAGCAGGCTCACCCAGACCTCACTCTCACCGGCAACATGTTCCAGCTCATTCTGGGGGATCCCGAGGCGTTCCCAGGCCAGCTGGGAGATGTAATCCCTCCAGCGTGTTCTGGGTCTTCCCCGGGGTCTCTTCCCAGTTGGACGTGCCTGGAAAACCTCCAGTGGGAGGCGTCCAGGAGGCATCCTAATTAGATACCCGAACCACCTCAGCTGACTCCTTTCGACGCGAAGGAGTAGCGGCTCGACTCCAAGCTCCCTCCTGATGACCGAGCTCCTTACCCTATCTCTAAGGCTGAGCCCGGCCACCCTACGGAAGAAGCTCATTTCGGCTGCTTGTAACCGCGACCTTGTCCTTTCGGTCACGACCCAGAGTTCGTGACCATAGGTGAGGGTAGGAACGTAG
>NW_022283284.1:0-4410 GCF_004355925.1 Anarrhichthys ocellatus
AAAAAGGTCAATAAACAGAGAGTAAGAACGGCACAATGCAAACAGACGGAGACAAACAGGCAGAGGAGCAAATACGGCAAACTAGATTGAAACTAGAGAAAATAGATGGAAACTTCAGGGTTCAAGACATCATGAGACGCTGCACAGGGAGCTGATACCAAACTAAGGTGGGCAATCTCCATAACAGGAACAAGCGACGTCAAAAACAACATCTCTCTCTGCTGAGGTCAGGCAGATTATTGGTTTGCTGATATACGAGTCAGACCTTTCGGTGACATCTTTATCTCGAGCTGATGCCGTCTGATTGATTAGATATTTCAATAATAGATTACCTGTTTATGTTCAGGAGAACAACATTGTCAAGTCAGGTTTATTTTTTACAGCCCGACATCGCCTTGCGTGTCTTAATGGACTTCATGTGCTCAAGCTCTCTGAGAGCCCTTTTAAAGCAGCAGTTGTATAACGCAGCTCTGCTAAATGAGAGTTTGACCCATTTACATGAGACAGCCATCAGAGGTTATGCTTTTGTTGTGAGCATTCAAACACCAGTCTGCAACTGCAGATCTATTATTTATTTTTAAGATTAATCAGAGGAAGAACAAAAGGAACAAAACACAAAACATAACCCTCTGGTGTGATTCACATTGGACCAAATTATCTCCCAGATAAAACATTCACACTCGTATCCATACATCAGAGTCCAGTGAAAACCATGCATCTCCAAATCTATCAGTGAAATATGTGATGAAATAACAGAAAAACACAGACATAATTCATGATATTCTAGACATCCAACTGGAGTTCAATAAACCATAGAAATACTAAAAAACTAAATACATTACAGAAGTAGGAAATACTACCATCTTTGTGTCTTTCTTTGGACAGGTTGTTAAATTATGTTTGAACGACTCCACCGATTTAGCATTCCACTCGTATAACGTACTCACGATGTAGAGTAAAAAAAGGATCAAATTTGATGCAGCAGAAGCAACGATGTCGACTTCTTTTTACGTTTCTCTTACTTGCCAAAACCTGCTGCCTACATTACCCACAATGCAATTCATCCTGGGGATGAATAAAGTATCAATCTATCTATCGATCTATCATCCGCCGACAGAGATTTGTGTGTGTCATGCTAGTAGCGGCTAATGCAGCCTTGAGTTGCTAGCCTCTAGCTGAGGCGAGGAGCCACAGAGAGCTGGTAAGCTCACTCCTGTCTAACACCCCCAGATTTTTTTTTCACTTTTCAAACCAGTAGTTTTCAGCCCCAGCTGACGCCGACTCTTGTAACATCACTTGAGGCAATTTATCAGACTTCACACAGCTCCCTCTGGAATCACAAAAGGCTTTATACAACTTTTTTCCCCCCGTGCAGTACTTTGATGAGTAAAATCTGTGGAGTTTCCTTTAAGAGGCGTTTTTAAGAGACGTGGCTATTCACCAAAACTGAATGGGTTCCAAACCACATTTAACCAGCAGGGTCATGGACCCAGGTCAGCTGACTGGATTTTAATCAGATGGAACAACAACAACAACAACAACAACAACAACAACAACCCAGGTCTTATTAAGTATAAGAAGAACAGGAAAAACCTTTGAGGAGATAAATTTATTCTGAGGTTAGAATAAACCTCAGGAGAGGGAATTTAAGGAGAGGCTTTTCAATTTAGCTGTAACATCATATTCTAATCAGAGATTCTTCAAATGTGCATGAATTAATTATTATTATGATTATCATCCCCTGTTTCAGTGGGTTTGGTGCAGAAGGTTTCAGTGGACCGTGTCTAATGCTGCTTCAGAGGCATTTCCAGTCTGGTACAGTTCTGAGGAAAACTATTATTAGGGATGCATGATATGGATTTTTGTCAGTCATTACCGATAACTGATAATTACCTGCTTCTCATACCAATAACATAATCGATCATTTAAAATGTGTTTTGAAAAGAAGCTCATAATCTGTAGTTCATGCACACCTGAGGGTGAGAAAGGCTGAGATGATGTGAGCAAAGATTGATAATTCAATATTTTAAAGCTCTGAGCGAACCAAATCGAACGGACCTCACTACTGTCAACACAACAAAAACAAAGAACGCTGCTAATTTATTTTCTCTAGTAGGGAAAATCAAAAAACTTGAATTGCAAATTGCAAATTTGTTGTCGTTTGGCTCTCTAGTCAGCGTGCTGTGCTGCTGCTGCTGCTTCTTCTGCTGCTTATTGGAAGGACACAAACCTGGACTAGGTGATATGGCAGAAATCCCTATTATGTTCTGGTTAGTGGAGCTTAAAGGTTGGAGAAACTTGTGACTTGAGGGTTGCCAGTTGAGTCCAGTTCCCTAATCTCATTGAACTGAGTGGTAATGTAAAGTGTGACTTAAAAACAAAACCACAATTCATTTCAAATATTTAACACCAGATTGTTATCAATTTAGATGACGTAATTGTGTATCACAATAACTCAATATAGGATTTCATCAGGATGATAAATCCCCATATTGAATTATCTCCCAGCCCTACATACCGCCACCTACTGCATCGGATGTGTAGATGCTTCGCATGTTAAGTCTATGAAAGCAATTTGGCTTTGTATTTTCAACCAATAATTTATGGGCTATAATTGCATTTTCAGAATAACACATAATGATATAAATGTCTCAATTTGAATTTATGTGTTCCGATATATATCGTGCATCCCTAATATACAGAATGTAAGCTATTGGCTGCTTTGGGATTAGCCATTAAAGACCGCAGTTAAACTGTGCCCTGTGCTTTTTTTCCATGTACAATCATTGATGGAGAGCTATTGATTCCTTCCATCGAGTGACGCCACAAGTCTGTGTCGGTACAGGTCAGTAAGTAATGAATTGATCGGCGCTCGTTATCCGCAGAGACAAAGAGCAAGATGAGACTGGTGGCCCTCGCGACAGACAGACCCGCTGTATAAGCAGCATACATACGGGCTGCAGGAATATGGGCGCTTGGGCAAACTTTATTGAGGTCGTGGTGGGAAAAAAAAATGGAGGTGATTCAGGCATACCATCTCATATAGGAGAGCAGAGATAGAGGGAGAGAGCAGGGGAAGGCACAGACAGGCAGATAGCAGACAGTCAGTAGGGAAATTACTGAGGGGTGCAGAGCGAGGGATGCCGGCCGCCACCGAGAGAACGGTAAAATGTCAACTCAACACACACATTATGAAACACACAGATGGAGAGGAGGGGGGGTTGAGAGACAGAAAGGTGGGGAATGAGAAAGTGTGGAGTATCTGTGTTTGTATGTGAGTGTCTGTGGGTACATATATGAAAATGTCAGTGAGTTTATAGGTTGCTGTGAGTGTACAGTGTGTACTGTGAAAAGGTGAGGGATGGAGGGGGGGGACAGCAGAGCAGTTGTCATGCACAGAGACGAGGAAGAAAGGAGGACAAGAGCAAGGATCAATGAGGGAAAAGTCTCAAAAGGAAAAGGAATTTGTTTAACGTATGTGGAGCTTTGAATATGGTCAAATACTCCTCACCGAAGCTTCGACGCCCCAAAAATAGTATTCTGGACAGACACGGCCACGATCTTTCCCTTGACTTAACCATGTGCTTTGAGTTGTCTCAACATAAGCATAACAACCTGTTGCCGGTTACAGGAGGTAAACCCATTAGTGCAATGTGCTAATGAAAAACAGTTGTATATTATTATCATTTTTCAGAGACAGGTTGGAAAATCACAAACTTGCCGGTTCTCACTGAGGTACTAAAGTGTGTGACATGGACAGTGTGTGTAATGATTTCTTTTTTGTTTTTATCTATGACAGTTAGAACATGTATGTGTGGGGGTGGGTGGGGTGCTCCATATGGGACACATGTTACCATTAAATATTCATGCACTTGATTTGTCTCGTTAATTATTAAACTGATCTGCATAAACGTGTGTGTGTGTGTGTGTGTGTGTGTGTGTGTGTGTCCATAGCGCATACATAGCAGTCATCCTTGTTGAGGTAAAGCTATATGCAGAAGCCAGAAGTTATGGGGGAGTGGGTGTAATGTGAAGTGGCAGTCAAAGCATATAGCACACACACACACACACACACACTTACAGTGACAAACACACACGCTGTAATGGCAGCTCCAGGCACTGCAAATGACAACGTCAAGGGCGCCCAATTACCACGGCGACTGATCTGACTACCATTTTGCCTGCCTCTGTCAAATGCATTCTGTCACACAGCCACCTCCCCCAACTTCAACACACACACACACACACACACAGACACACAAACGCACACACACAAACATGCGGACATGCACACACACAAATGCAAAAACTCCCAGAGATGCAGGATGCATAATGAAAAAGACATGCAAAGATACATCCATATGCAGCAGACCTCTCCTTCTTTCTCTTGGCAGACACACTCTCTCTCTC
>NW_022283285.1:0-5892 GCF_004355925.1 Anarrhichthys ocellatus
TGTCACCATGTGGACGATAAAACAAAACTCAAAAAGCTGCAGCAGCAAGTGAGTGTGTTGTGGTCGTGCGCAGCAGTAACGGGACAGGATGGGACGTTCAGTTCCCTGTGGGGTCAACATGACTCCGATGTAGGTCAGAGTCCAACAATGTGCGGCTGTTTATTAAAATCATTCACCAAATGTCATGTAATCTCACCACTCATTTGTAGAAAATGTAGAACAATGAAACGAAAGTGAAATGAGAAGTTAAGTTACTAAACAACGCAAACGGAGGATGCATGGGCTCGTAATACAACGTGTCTCCAGAGAGAGTTTCAGATGAGAGGAAGCTGAGGGAGGATGTATGAAAGCACTGCAGAGTTCACATTCACCTGTAATCCCTCTCTGTTTTTGTTTAGCAGTAACACCGCTGTCAGTCAAAACAAGGTCAAAGCTGCACAGTGAAAACGTCCTGTACACCTGGCTGCACGGGTGAGTAGTAAGGTGACTCATATCCAGACAACTTCACACGAAAGGTCTGAATCGTGTGCTTTAAAGTAACCAACAGTCAGGTTTCATACACCTTATTGTAAATATACACTTATTGTAAGTCGCTTTGGATAAAAGCGACTTAAGGTAACCTTTCATTTGTTTATATCTGCAAACACAAATGTAATTTGACCATCTACTATGTCATTTAATCATTGTTGAGTTTATACTATTCAAGCTTCCTGGTACAGCAAGATTGATGAGTAGAAAAAGTAAAAAAACGTGAAAATTAAAAAAGTTTAACCCTCCTCAGTGTTGTCTGCATGAAACTAGTTGCTAAAGGTTTAATTAATTTAAATTGCACCAAAGTCACTTGTAGGTTGCTTTATTAAGCGGGTTGCATGAAACAGTTTTACAGGTAAGACGCCTACTGTTGAGCGTCAAAAGAAACAACACAATCTACATCTGAAATGATGATAATTCACCTCCACAGCTTCTTTGAGTTGCACAGAACATGATTGCATCTGATTAGATTAGAGAAACAGAGCGACGTTGAACCGCCCATGGAAGACTGAGATCTAATCAATCAAATCTGATCCTCCTCGCTACGTCTCGCTCTCTCCGACTTCACAATCAAGCGTCCTCCCTCGTCTCCAGCTCTGTGTGGAGGAGAAGCAGAACCCCCTCTTGCTCTGCTCTCTCCCACACAGTGCTGGTTAACGCTATCGATGACGGCACACAGCGAGGATGTTGACTTTCAGTTTTCGATGGAAATTAGAGTCGAGTACGGACGAGCGCACGCTCCGGAGGAAGCCCTTTGTACTGCAGAGGCCAATATGTCTGGTTACTGAGACTGTGGTTCAGACCCCGACAGCACGGCCTTATGGGAGAGATGCTGCTGCCGCTCCGGTGTTATTAAGATGAGAGGGGAGATACGTGGATGGGAGAGAGTCAGTCTGGCTTTGTTCACTGCCCAATGCTTCGCTGTCTGCAGACTGCTGACATTCTGATACATTCAGCTGTAGACGGGCTCTGGGAGGCGTTTGTCCACAGTGGGAGATGGAGGTTTAGCTCTGTGCCTCTGATTGGTAACTTAACAATAACTGTACTTGTAAAAGGCCATTAGGGGATTACAACTTCCTGCAACATCTGGAATATCAGGCTGTGTATATTTGAAAAGTGGGGAAAGGGGGGTTCTTAAAAAAAACTGTTGGTTGGGGTTTTTGTTTATGTATACTGATACTGGATCAGGTCACCATATAAGCTACCCAGGCAACACATTCTCACTTCAAGCTTGTCAAATACGGCAGCTTGGTCAGTGGCTCTATACGCTTCAAACTGTCCTGAATTTGGTCAAAAGTTATTGGAATGCTTAGGATTATGGTTTTCTATGTTTTTTTATTATGGTTTTTACGACACTCTCAGAATACATCGTGATAACCTTGCGGATCCCTTAACTTTTCATCTCGTGCCATCATCAGACCAAAATATCGATTTGTCCTGACAGCAGTGGCAAGGAGCGGTGAAGTTTGGGATGGTTCACGCTTCTCAACTTGACCACAGAAAGCAGAATGGAGGGAACAAGACAGGAAGAGATTGTATCGGTATCAGAGTTCCTGAAGCACACACTTCTTCACCAGCAGAGGAGAGACGGATCAATGAGGAGAAAAGGTCTGTGAGCAACATCAGCTTCATAGTCTGATTAACCAGTCTGGGTCAATAAGAAGTGTTTATGATACTCATTAGCAAAACGTGCTATTTAAATCCTGTCATGTCTCCAACCAATTAAGCCACAACCTGCTCAGCTGTGATGGTATCATATGAGGTGGGTAGCAGTTGCCGGTGGTGTACATGCTGGGAGAATCAAAGGCAGGGAACCACAAAAAACACATTCTAAGACAATTTACAACTAACTCAACACCACAATTTGTTTCAGTCAAGCCAGCTTACCATCAGATACGGGTTGCAAAAGGGGTCCATCCTTGGTTCATTGCTGATTACATTGTACACAAATAACATAAATCTGCTAAATCACTTCTGAAATTTCATTTTTTTTGCTGATGAAACAATGTATTATAGCCCAGGCTCCACTCCAGCCCAGGCCCTAACTCGCTTCCAGTCTGCATTTGTTGCTTTTCAATTTTTACTCCTTAATCACAGACTAGTTTTAATTCAGAGAAGACCAAGTACAACTCATTCTCCTCCTCCACCAATGACACCGACTCTTCTGGTATAAAAACACTTTAAATGGCATTACTGGTGCTGACTCATACAAATGTTTAGTCATTTGGCTTAACAGCAGAATCATTCACATTCATAGACAACATTTGACTCAAAAATTAAAAATCTAACTTGGCTTTATGTATGTAATCAAAGGAAGTCGATCTTATTGTGCAGTGAACCTTTGAGTATGGAGGTATTCTGTACTGTCAACATTCCAGCTGTTAAACCCAGTGCAGTAGGCTGTATCACAAAAGACACACTTCAGACTCATCGTTGTATCGAATGATTGGATGGAACTTATTCTTCCAGTCAGGAAGGAATAAGCATCTCATTTATTAATTTGCAAAGCTCCGAACTGCTTCACATCTCTTCTCTCCTTTGAATCTACTTACTACAGATCACGATCCAGCAACTACCTAACCTCAAATACCCCTCATGTACGCACTAATGTTGGCAAAACTGGTTTTATATACTAAGACCTTTGTAATATTGGGAGTATTGGATTCCTCTTGGAGATTGTACAATTTTGTTATCTGATTCAGATTTTTTTATGATTCTCGTTTTAAATTCATGTTTATTGTGTATTTGCAGAGCTTCAGTTTTGCCGATTGTGTCCTTGTACATTTTTCTTGTTGTCGATCTTAAGCGATCTTTATCTCAATGAGACTGCCTCATCAAATGAAGATCAGATACAAATAAAATAGAATGTACTTAAACTAGGTTTCACTGTATTGAAATAAAAAAAAATCATGCTGAGATACGATGTCTTAATCTTTACAATGGCAGCAACGGACCAGACAGTGGATGGAACATATACTGTCTTCAACATAAAGGGAGTTGTTGACGTAATTTGAATGCAAGTTCTGCTTTGGACAAAGCTGTATTTCTACAGTGGCAATCTGAACTACTGGCAAGGGCCCTTTCTCTGACCAACTCATGGGGCCCCGCTGTCTGCACTGTCTATATTTACAGTGCTGTGGCAGGTACTGAAACATCAGAATATGTTCACAGGTCTTTATAAGTGACAAATACACAGTATGACTAGATTTGAATAATTTCCAACACTGAGTGGCTAATTCTATTTTTTTAATGGAATTTGTGTTTACTTCCCCGATGCAGATGTTACAGTACGTTTTTCTCTGCTGTGAATATGACCACAGCTCAGTCTCAAGTCATTTTAATACAAACTCTGACATGTACCCTCCAAACACAGCAGTGTGAGTGTGTGTGTGTGTGTGAAGGCTGTCAACTCTTCAGACCAGCTGGAGAGTCCAGAAGTCACAGATTAAAGACAGTTTTCACGCTCCACAGCGGTTCTCTCTCTCTCTCTCTCTCTCTCTCTCTCTCTCTCTCTCTCTCTCTGAATGAAACAACTCATTCTATTTACGTGTTTTTTTTTTTCTTCCCACCATCATAGAATCATTGGACACTAAACTTTGGAAAGCAAACTACTGTGGGCTCATTAGTAAAAGTACATTTCACCAATCTTGGCAAAGATTTTCAGATGAAATGTTGTTATTCCTATTCTTTGGTAAATGTACTTTTCCTCTGACTTGTTTTTTCCCCCTGCATCCCTGCGTTGGACATCTGGTATGCTGATGGTGTAATGACAGTTTGATCAGCTGAGTCAACATTTCCTCAACATGTTGTGCAGCTGCAAAGCATTCTGGTCTCGTTTATGTTGTTTGGTAAAGTCACTGTGTGACCTGTTTCTGGAAAGAACCAATATCATTATCATTATCATAGAACTTGTTCTACATGACATTTAATAGTGGCTCAGCAAATATGCCTTTGGTTCCGAGGGATTGGCATCAGAACTTGACTGCTGCCGATAATGTTTATGTCATGGGGAATATTCCGATGTGATGTGGAGCTGTACATATTTTGTCTGACAATAAAGGGCTAAGGCGAGGCAGAGATGCAACATGTATCATTCATTAATAGCGACCCTTGAAAGAAGATGTGGTGAAGCTCTAATCCTCGATTCATCTCACTCTTTGCCCTCCTCTCCTCCTCTCCTCCTTTTTTTCAATGTTGTCTCTGCTGTCGGTGTTCACCAGTAAGCTTTCCTTTTTGTCGCAATAAGATACACTCTCTTGACTTTCACTGTTCTTTAAATCTGTCTATCCACGTCCTTGAACCCTCAGCAGTAATCCTCCAGAGGACAGAGGGAGGGAAAAAAGAGGGAGAGGAGGAGGAGGAAGGGGCAGTGGTCTGATGGTGACACTGGTTAGATTTACTCATGACTGTAACTCTTTTCTAATCTGAGCTTTGATGTTGATAAAACGTTCTAATATCACACCTGTCACACCTGCTATTAACAACAGGACTGCATAACGTAACCAAGCAATCATCCAAAGACAAAAACAGAATAACAAGTGATGAAAACAAAACAATTGGATAGAAGTATGGGTTGAGGAAAAAACATTTTTCATATCTATTTATGTAGACTACATACATAAACTACATAAATAGACATAACATAACATAGCAAAAATAATAACTGTGAATGATATCAACAAACTCAAACAAGCCTTAAAGGGTAACTTAAGTATTCATATGTTTGTGTTTAAGTGACGAATGGACAAGAGTTGTTGGAATTCGTCCAGTATTTAGAGCGAACAGGCTGCCATGTATTTGCCTCACTGTCAATGTACGTCCACTGTTTTATTCTCTGGTCTACCCTATACCCCAGTACAACAAATACCAAAGTTACCTTAACAATACAAATGCTGATGTAGGAAGTCGAGTGTCCTAATGTAGCGAGGTGGATCAAGGTCTGACTTGAATCTGTTTATTTACTGTCATTTTACCCTCAAATTAATTAGTTGCATGATCTAACAATAACCATAGTTTATGTTAACTACCAAGAACACAATATTTCAAACAGTTACCATGTTAAACTTGTAAATACATTATCATCGAAAGCTATCAAAAATTGTACAGAATGATACAATATTGTATGCCAACAAACAATTTTTAGGATCAATCAGTTCTCATTTATTGACTTGAATTTAATTTTAAGCTCAAGACTACAACTCAATAACATCACATTCAAAATTGCATTAGAAAATAATAAAAAGCAACAACCAACAGTATGCATCTGACTTCAGGTCATGATGGCTGCTAAACTGTTAGATTATATGCAACAATGTATGATCTTTATGGAACCAATAACAAAAAAAGCTGGGAAGTTTTGAT
>NW_022283286.1:0-5890 GCF_004355925.1 Anarrhichthys ocellatus
TGTCACCATGTGGACGATAAAACAAAACTCAAAAAGCTGCAGCAGCAAGTGAGTGTGTTGTGGTCGTGCGCAGCAGTAACGGGACAGGATGGGACGTTCAGTTCCCTGTGGGGTCAACATGACTCCGATGTAGGTCAGAGTCCAACAATGTGCGGCTGTTTATTAAAATCATTCACCAAATGTCATGTAATCTCACCACTCATTTGTAGAAAATGTAGAACAATGAAACGAAAGTGAAATGAGAAGTTAAGTTACTAAACAACGCAAACGGAGGATGCATGGGCTCGTAATACAACGTGTCTCCAGAGAGAGTTTCAGATGAGAGGAAGCTGAGGGAGGATGTATGAAAGCACTGCAGAGTTCACATTCACCTGTAATCCCTCTCTGTTTTTGTTTAGCAGTAACACCGCTGTCAGTCAAAACAAGGTCAAAGCTGCACAGTGAAAACGTCCTGTACACCTGGCTGCACGGGTGAGTAGTAAGGTGACTCATATCCAGACAACTTCACACGAAAGGTCTGAATCGTGTGCTTTAAAGTAACCAACAGTCAGGTTTCATACACCTTATTGTAAATATACACTTATTGTAAGTCGCTTTGGATAAAAGCGACTTAAGGTAACCTTTCATTTGTTTATATCTGCAAACACAAATGTAATTTGACCATCTACTATGTCATTTAATCATTGTTGAGTTTATACTATTCAAGCTTCCTGGTACAGCAAGATTGATGAGTAGAAAAAGTAAAAAAACGTGAAAATTAAAAAAGTTTAACCCTCCTCAGTGTTGTCTGCATGAAACTAGTTGCTAAAGGTTTAATTAATTTAAATTGCACCAAAGTCACTTGTAGGTTGCTTTATTAAGCGGGTTGCATGAAACAGTTTTACAGGTAAGACGCCTACTGTTGAGCGTCAAAAGAAACAACACAATCTACATCTGAAATGATGATAATTCACCTCCACAGCTTCTTTGAGTTGCACAGAACATGATTGCATCTGATTAGATTAGAGAAACAGAGCGACGTTGAACCGCCCATGGAAGACTGAGATCTAATCAATCAAATCTGATCCTCCTCGCTACGTCTCGCTCTCTCCGACTTCACAATCAAGCGTCCTCCCTCGTCTCCAGCTCTGTGTGGAGGAGAAGCAGAACCCCCTCTTGCTCTGCTCTCTCCCACACAGTGCTGGTTAACGCTATCGATGACGGCACACAGCGAGGATGTTGACTTTCAGTTTTCGATGGAAATTAGAGTCGAGTACGGACGAGCGCACGCTCCGGAGGAAGCCCTTTGTACTGCAGAGGCCAATATGTCTGGTTACTGAGACTGTGGTTCAGACCCCGACAGCACGGCCTTATGGGAGAGATGCTGCTGCCGCTCCGGTGTTATTAAGATGAGAGGGGAGATACGTGGATGGGAGAGAGTCAGTCTGGCTTTGTTCACTGCCCAATGCTTCACTGTCTGCAGACTGCTGACATTCTGATACATTCAGCTGTAGACGGGCTCTGGGAGGCGTTTGTCCACAGTGGGAGATGGAGGTTTAGCTCTGTGCCTCTGATTGGTAACTTAACAATAACTGTACTTGTAAAAGGCCATTAGGGGATTACAACTTCCTGCAACATCTGGAATATCAGGCTGTGTATATTTGAAAAGTGGGGAAAGGGGGGTTCTTAAAAAAAACTGTTGGTTGGGGTTTTTGTTTATGTATACTGATACTGGATCAGGTCACCATATAAGCTACCCAGGCAACACATTCTCACTTCAAGCTTGTCAAATACGGCAGCTTGGTCAGTGGCTCTATACGCTTCAAACTGTCCTGAATTTGGTCAAAAGTTATTGGAATGCTTAGGATTATGGTTTTCTATGTTTTTTTATTATGGTTTTTACGACACTCTCAGAATACATCGTGATAACCTTGCGGATCCCTTAACTTTTCATCTCGTGCCATCATCAGACCAAAATATCGATTTGTCCTGACAGCAGTGGCAAGGAGCGGTGAAGTTTGGGATGGTTCACGCTTCTCAACTTGACCACAGAAAGCAGAATGGAGGGAACAAGACAGGAAGAGATTGTATCGGTATCAGAGTTCCTGAAGCACACACTTCTTCACCAGCAGAGGAGAGACGGATCAATGAGGAGAAAAGGTCTGTGAGCAACATCAGCTTCATAGTCTGATTAACCAGTCTGGGTCAATAAGAAGTGTTTATGATACTCATTAGCAAAACGTGCTATTTAAATCCTGTCATGTCTCCAACCAATTAAGCCACAACCTGCTCAGCTGTGATGGTATCATATGAGGTGGGTAGCAGTTGCCGGTGGTGTACATGCTGGGAGAATCAAAGGCAGGGAACCACAAAAAACACATTCTAAGACAATTTACAACTAACTCAACACCACAATTTGTTTCAGTCAAGCCAGCTTACCATCAGATACGGGTTGCAAAAGGGGTCCATCCTTGGTTCATTGCTGATTACATTGTACACAAATAACATAAATCTGCTAAATCACTTCTGAAATTTCATTTTTTTTGCTGATGAAACAATGTATTATAGCCCAGGCTCCACTCCAGCCCAGGCCCTAACTCGCTTCCAGTCTGCATTTGTTGCTTTTCAATTTTTACTCCTTAATCACAGACTAGTTTTAATTCAGAGAAGACCAAGTACAACTCATTCTCCTCCTCCACCAATGACACCGACTCTTCTGGTATAAAAACACTTTAAATGGCATTACTGGTGCTGACTCATACAAATGTTTAGTCATTTGGCTTAACAGCAGAATCATTCACATTCATAGACAACATTTGACTCAAAAATTAAAAATCTAACTTGGCTTTATGTATGTAATCAAAGGAAGTCGATCTTATTGTGCAGTGAACCTTTGAGTATGGAGGTATTCTGTACTGTCAACATTCCAGCTGTTAAACCCAGTGCAGTAGGCTGTATCACAAAAGACACACTTCAGACTCATCGTTGTATCGAATGATTGGATGGAACTTATTCTTCCAGTCAGGAAGGAATAAGCATCTCATTTATTAATTTGCAAAGCTCCGAACTGCTTCACATCTCTTCTCTCCTTTGAATCTACTTACTACAGATCACGATCCAGCAACTACCTAACCTCAAATACCCCTCATGTACGCACTAATGTTGGCAAAACTGGTTTTATATACTAAGACCTTTGTAATATTGGGAGTATTGGATTCCTCTTGGAGATTGTACAATTTTGTTATCTGATTCAGATTTTTTTATGATTCTCGTTTTAAATTCATGTTTATTGTGTATTTGCAGAGCTTCAGTTTTGCCGATTGTGTCCTTGTACATTTTTCTTGTTGTCGATCTTAAGCGATCTTTATCTCAATGAGACTGCCTCATCAAATGAAGATCAGATACAAATAAAATAGAATGTACTTAAACTAGGTTTCACTGTATTGAAATAAAAAAAAATCATGCTGAGATACGATGTCTTAATCTTTACAATGGCAGCAACGGACCAGACAGTGGATGGAACATATACTGTCTTCAACATAAAGGGAGTTGTTGACGTAATTTGAATGCAAGTTCTGCTTTGGACAAAGCTGTATTTCTACAGTGGCAATCTGAACTACTGGCAAGGGCCCTTTCTCTGACCAACTCATGGGGCCCCGCTGTCTGCACTGTCTATATTTACAGTGCTGTGGCAGGTACTGAAACATCAGAATATGTTCACAGGTCTTTATAAGTGACAAATACACAGTATGACTAGATTTGAATAATTTCCAACACTGAGTGGCTAATTCTATTTTTTTAATGGAATTTGTGTTTACTTCCCCGATGCAGATGTTACAGTACGTTTTTCTCTGCTGTGAATATGACCACAGCTCAGTCTCAAGTCATTTTAATACAAACTCTGACATGTACCCTCCAAACACAGCAGTGTGAGTGTGTGTGTGTGTGAAGGCTGTCAACTCTTCAGACCAGCTGGAGAGTCCAGAAGTCACAGATTAAAGACAGTTTTCACGCTCCACAGCGGTTCTCTCTCTCTCTCTCTCTCTCTCTCTCTCTCTCTCTCTCTCTCTCTGAATGAAACAACTCATTCTATTTACGTGTTTTTTTTTTTCTTCCCACCATCATAGAATCATTGGACACTAAACTTTGGAAAGCAAACTACTGTGGGCTCATTAGTAAAAGTACATTTCACCAATCTTGGCAAAGATTTTCAGATGAAATGTTGTTATTCCTATTCTTTGGTAAATGTACTTTTCCTCTGACTTGTTTTTTCCCCCTGCATCCCTGCGTTGGACATCTGGTATGCTGATGGTGTAATGACAGTTTGATCAGCTGAGTCAACATTTCCTCAACATGTTGTGCAGCTGCAAAGCATTCTGGTCTCGTTTATGTTGTTTGGTAAAGTCACTGTGTGACCTGTTTCTGGAAAGAACCAATATCATTATCATTATCATAGAACTTGTTCTACATGACATTTAATAGTGGCTCAGCAAATATGCCTTTGGTTCCGAGGGATTGGCATCAGAACTTGACTGCTGCCGATAATGTTTATGTCATGGGGAATATTCCGATGTGATGTGGAGCTGTACATATTTTGTCTGACAATAAAGGGCTAAGGCGAGGCAGAGATGCAACATGTATCATTCATTAATAGCGACCCTTGAAAGAAGATGTGGTGAAGCTCTAATCCTCGATTCATCTCACTCTTTGCCCTCCTCTCCTCCTCTCCTCCTTTTTTTCAATGTTGTCTCTGCTGTCGGTGTTCACCAGTAAGCTTTCCTTTTTGTCGCAATAAGATACACTCTCTTGACTTTCACTGTTCTTTAAATCTGTCTATCCACGTCCTTGAACCCTCAGCAGTAATCCTCCAGAGGACAGAGGGAGGGAAAAAAGAGGGAGAGGAGGAGGAGGAAGGGGCAGTGGTCTGATGGTGACACTGGTTAGATTTACTCATGACTGTAACTCTTTTCTAATCTGAGCTTTGATGTTGATAAAACGTTCTAATATCACACCTGTCACACCTGCTATTAACAACAGGACTGCATAACGTAACCAAGCAATCATCCAAAGACAAAAACAGAATAACAAGTGATGAAAACAAAACAATTGGATAGAAGTATGGGTTGAGGAAAAAACATTTTTCATATCTATTTATGTAGACTACATACATAAACTACATAAATAGACATAACATAACATAGCAAAAATAATAACTGTGAATGATATCAACAAACTCAAACAAGCCTTAAAGGGTAACTTAAGTATTCATATGTTTGTGTTTAAGTGACGAATGGACAAGAGTTGTTGGAATTCGTCCAGTATTTAGAGCGAACAGGCTGCCATGTATTTGCCTCACTGTCAATGTACGTCCACTGTTTTATTCTCTGGTCTACCCTATACCCCAGTACAACAAATACCAAAGTTACCTTAACAATACAAATGCTGATGTAGGAAGTCGAGTGTCCTAATGTAGCGAGGTGGATCAAGGTCTGACTTGAATCTGTTTATTTACTGTCATTTTACCCTCAAATTAATTAGTTGCATGATCTAACAATAACCATAGTTTATGTTAACTACCAAGAACACAATATTTCAAACAGTTACCATGTTAAACTTGTAAATACATTATCATCGAAAGCTATCAAAAATTGTACAGAATGATACAATATTGTATGCCAACAAACAATTTTTAGGATCAATCAGTTCTCATTTATTGACTTGAATTTAATTTTAAGCTCAAGACTACAACTCAATAACATCACATTCAAAATTGCATTAGAAAATAATAAAAAGCAACAACCAACAGTATGCATCTGACTTCAGGTCATGATGGCTGCTAAACTGTTAGATTATATGCAACAATGTATGATCTTTATGGAACCAATAACAAAAAAAGCTGGGAAGTTTTGAT
>NW_022283287.1:0-3807 GCF_004355925.1 Anarrhichthys ocellatus
AATATGGCGGCGCAGAAACAACTTCCGGTTCAAGCGAGGATCGAGGAAACGACAATTAAGAGACTTGGGATGTACCCATGGTGTGTCTGTAGACGTCTGGTCCTCCAGCGTCCTCACTCTTCTTCTGTCCTTGTGTGTCTGTAGATGTTGGTCCTCCAGCGTCCTCACTCTTCTTCTGTCCTTGTGTGTCTGTAGATGTTGGTCCTCCAGCGTCCTCACTCTTCTTCTGCTCTTGTGTCTCTGCAGGGAAGCGTCCTCACCAGTGTCAGATCTGTAAGAAGGCCTTCAAACACAAACACCATCTCATCGAACACTCGCGTCTTCACTCCGGAGAGAAACCATATCAGTGCGACAAGTGCGGCAAACGCTTCTCCCACTCAGGTTCGTACTCGCAGCACATGAACCACCGGTACTCGTACTGCAAGAGGGAGGCCGAGGAGAGGGAGGCGGCCGAGAGGGAGGCTAGGGACAAGGGGGGAGGAGGTGAGGAACCCACCGAGCTGCTCATGAGGAGGGCCTACCTTCAGGGGCTCGGACCCATTGGATACTCGGACCCAGAAGACCAGCGGGAGGACGGGGGTACGATCCTGAGGGACGGAGGACGGGAGGAGACAGAAGACGACAAGACGTACGAGGAGCTGACGGACAGACAGGAGGAGAGTTTCAGGGAAGGAGAGGAGGTAGAGGAGGAGGAGGAAGGAGACAGCAGGAGCCAGAAGAACGCGACAAGGGACGACAAGGACAAGGACACGATGCAGCTGATGGACGAGAGCTCACGAGAAAGGAAGATGGACGGGAAGTCAGACCACGAGGATTGAGAGACAAAGACGCTTCCGAACATTCGTCATGTTGCTTCGGTTTGTTTCTTAAAGAACAGCTTTTATTTTGAAGGACTGAAAACAAATGATTTGGGTTTATTTAAACGAGTCCCCATTCCTGTTTCCTGTCAGGACTTTATGAGTCCAATATGTCCACATTCAGGTTAGCAATGTCTCCTACAACATGTCCAATCTTAACAATGTCTCCTACAATGTGTCCAATCTTAACAATGTCTCCTACTGCGTGTCCAATCTTAACAATGTCTCCTACAATGTGTCCAACCGTAACAATGTCTCCTACAAAGTGTCCAATCTTAACAATGTCTCCTACAACGTGTCCTAGCCAAACAATGTCTCCTACACTGTGTCCATCCTTAACAATGTCTCTTACACTGTGTCCATCCTTAACAATGTCTCATAACAACATGTCCAATCTTATGAACCTGAAAGCTAAAAGCTGATTTTTACATTTAGCTAACATGTTAGACAGCCTGCAGCTAATGCTAACGTTTATTAGCAATGCAACTCACTTTAGTGACAACTATAGATGTAAAATCATGTAAAATACATTCAGGTTTCTAGCTGCTAGTTGTTGATCAGATGCTAACCACGCTGCTAACTGTGCTAGCATGTTCCTGACTAACAAGTTAGCGGTTAGCTCTCCAGCTACAGTGGTTGATGAGCTAGCCATATAATTAGCAAAGACACGCAGATTAATTACGATGCTGCACCTTTAAAAGTTCTATTAAGAAATACAAAAATTTAAAATGTGAAACGACTTTGATTCATATTTATTTCTAAATTAGGGTTCTTTATCGAATAAAAGAGAACTTTATGGTTCTGCAGATGTTTGGTACAAAGTTCAGGTATTAGTTCAGAAATATGTTTAATAAATAAAATATCAACGACTCGTTCTCTGAAGCTCAAATCATTTGTGTTCAGTTCTCAACCGAAGAACCTGATGGCGTCATGAAGCTGGTGGGATTGTTTAAAAATCCACATTATGCAAAAAAATGAAGGATGAAATAAAAGAAGTAATGATGATGATGATCATTATAATGAAGCTGTTTTTAATGTACAGTATTATAAAGGCCTAAAAGCTGTGTGGTGCTATGATGTTCTTAACTTCCTGTGTCTCGTTGTGTTCGAATCCCCGTTCAGGAAATTGCACTTCTCGACTCCTCGAATCACTACAAAATAAAAAAAGAAATTTAAAAACAAAAGAGGGAAAAAAAGCTTCGAACACGCGGTCACTTCCTGTCAGTGTTATTGTTGTTGTTGTCTCTTTTACTGTGACATTTTTACTTTGATCCTTTTCTTTTATTTTTGCCAACTAACCACACGACTTTGGGCTGCATTTCTTTTTTTCTTTATGTGAAGGAACATTTAAACCTGTGTGATTTTCAAAATAAAATGTTGATGTAAGTCTTAAAAAAGGAGAGGAAGGAGTGTAATATGAAAGTTAAAAATAAAAAAGGACAGAGCCTTTGTTTGTGTGTTGAATTGTTTCTCCAGAGAAAGCCTTATATGCAAACCTTTCACCTGTGCCATCCCTGTACAGTGTCTCACCTGTCACCTGTTCACCTATTCACCTGTTCACCTGTCCTTCAGTATTAACACGTCCTCCAAGCTTTGACTCGTCAGTATTAGTTAGATAGATGAACTTTGTTAGTTTACATACCTTTGTGCAATTTTCTCTACTTGTTTGGTCCATGACAGTATTTCTTGTCAGTATTATTTTGTTTTTGTTGAATTTTTCAACATAAATTTCATATTTTAGTTTTTTATTTGAGAATTTACCATTTTATTTATCTGAGTCATTTTATATTTCCTAATTTTATTTATTTCATACTGTAGTGTACAGTATTGCAGTTCCTCACAAATAGATATATTTTAATAAAAAATATTCTGTCATTGACTATTGGAGCAAAAATATGAATACAGAGCGTTTATGCTATTTGGAACCTTTCAATTGTTTTGTCTTTTGTTTTGTTTGTTTTCCTTTGAAACTACTGGAAATTCTAAATTTGGGGAACTTTTGATATGATTATTATTGTGAAAACACTGTATTTTTGAGAGTTAAATCCACTTTATTCATCCCACTGAGGAGGAGACGAAGGACTGATGATGATGATGATGATGATGATGAAGGAATTCCTGAAATGTCTGAAGTATTGTTATTGAATTTTTAATTTCTCTTGGAAATGACCATGCTCGAATAAATGTAGCCAAATTAAATTTTAATAAAACTGTTATTCTTCTTGAACTTCTGTTTGATTCATTAACACACACACAGACATAAAGACACACACACACAGACACACACACACTCAGTGATGATGATGATGATGATGATGATGACAACTTCCTCATGTTTCCGTCACATTTCTCTTGAACTCTTAAAGTTTCAATTATATTGCTGCAGTAAAACGAGAGGTTTGGGACTCTGGTGAAACTGTCAATATCAACACAAAATGAAAGTTCCTGTTGGTGAAACTACTGACGTAGTTTATATTGTAGGACAATACTTTGAAATCTTTCCATCTTGTGTGAACCAAAAGGCCCAATTTCAGACATCTAATCAAAAATATATCAAAACATACACTGACAGAAGTGTATAAATGCTGACTCATTTCAAGGGGTTTAGGACTAAATGCTGATTCATGTCTACAGCTCTGCATACCAAAGACAGTTTCCTGTTTCTGAGTCAGACGGGTTTCTGCAACGTCAACCATGAAACCTGGATGAACCAGTTTTATTCACCTTATATCTGCTTCCTTTAGGAATCAAAGCAATGCAGAAAGATGTGTTCATGCATTTGTTACCTCTAGACTAGATTACTGTGATTCCTTATTATCAGGCTGCTCTAGTAAGTCTCTTAAATCTCTCCAGCTGATTCAGAATACTGCAGCACGAAGAAAAGAGATCATACGATAGTTTATAGTTAGGGCTGGTTCAGGTTTATAGTTAGGGCTGGTTCAGGTTTATA
>NW_022283287.1:3817-5889 GCF_004355925.1 Anarrhichthys ocellatus
GGCTGGTTCAGGTTTATAGTTAGGACTGGTTCAGGTTTATAGTTAGGACTGGTTCAGGTTTATAGTTAGGGCTGGTTCAGGTTTATAGTTAGGGCTGGTTCAGGTTTATAACCCTAGATATGCTACTATAGACCTAGACTACTGGAGGATACACTGATCTCCTCTCTCCTCTTACTCTGCTTCTGTATGAATTCACGTCCCATTATGTCAAATTAATAACTTTAATTAGTCCTTGTGCTTTCTCTCCTCACAGGTTTCCATGGATCATGGTCCTGCTGACACCCACTGATACTATTAATATTTTTCGTGACATTTCTGTTACTATTACTGATTTTATAATCATTATTATTCTGTTATATCCACTGCTGCTGTTATTAATAGCAGTCATTATATTTACGTTATTATTAGAGCTACTACATATATTACTCCTCTCATTATATATATATATATATATATATATATTCTATATATATATATATATCAGTGGCGGGCCGTGCATTTTATACCTGGGCCTTCACTGCCGTCTTACCACCTAATAACCTCATGATGGCGCCACAGCTACGGTTATTTGTTTCTAGGGGTGTAACATCACGTATTCGTATTGAACCGTTCGGTACGAGGCTTACGAACCAAACAATAATACTGGTGCATTTGGAAAATGCAGAAGCTCAAATTGTGGTAAATATAATGTTTTCGGTGGAGACACCGGTCTGTCTGTCTGTTTAGTTTCCGGGTCAGCGTCTGACCCCGGAAGCAAAACAAAACACAACTGAGGCGCGAATGTTCTGCGAGGCTAACACGCACAAACTCGCGCTACAAACTCTCCCCGCAGCGTTCAGCTGTTCCCTACTGATTCAAACAGGGCTAAGCAATCGCCACACAATCCCCATTTCTCCAGACCATCATTCATGTTTGTATGAGAAAACAGCCCAAACAGATTCAATTATCCGGACCCTAAACCCACGCAGGACGGGATGCTTCGTAATTAATGAACAATGCATATGGTCAAAATCGATGTAATTAACACAATGACAAGAGCGAGCTCACAAGAATCAGTCACATATATTCACAACAAAGCATGACAAAACAATCCAGCAACGCTCACACTAAAGAGCAAGGGCCATTCAAATATTACATCAGGGAACAATATCCATAAACGACACGATAGGCAAAATGAACACACTGCAGATGTAAAGAAAACAAAAGCAGTTTCACTTACCAAATGCTGTTCTATCTAAAGACAAAGTCCATCCTCCTGTCTTTGTTTACAAAGAGTCCAATAACTCGGCTGTGCAGTACATCCGTGCGTTTCAGTTCCAGCAAGAGGTCCTTTCCAGTATTTCCCTATTCCTCCTAACGTTTTCATTGTGGAGCTCCGTTTCCCTGCGAACTTGTTCGTTGATCTGGAGATCCACTCGGGTCCCTCCAAACGTTTTTAAGAGCACCGTAGCTTGTACGTGTCCCGCAGTACTTTGGTGTTGCGTAGCGGTCTTGCTCAGGCAGCTCAGGTTACTAAATCCAGCATGGCTCCACACACCAAGACGTTCAGTCGCAAATAACAGGCATTCCCAGCAATACAATTTGCAGCTCTTCTCCGACCCTGTCAGCCAGGAATACCGTTCATAGTTTGCGAACTGAAAGTGACGCACAAATCCTTTTCCTGGCTGGGTCAGGGCTGCTAGCTGTGGGGCTGGCCGGCCATTTCTTACTATGCCCAGTTTATCTGGAAATGTCCTTCTTGAGAAAGGCGTTCCCAGTAACTCCGCCACTAAACCAGTTTCTCCTCCTTCTGCCATTTGATGTTAAAAAAACAAGGCTAGGTAAAAACAAACTAAAAATGCCATAATTTCTTCCATATCTTTCCACTTGAACTCTGACTGCTACAACCTAAGTTCTGCTAGCAAGCATAAGTTTCACTTTAGTCACGTGCTCGCCCACTGACCAATCACAGCACACGCTGCACCTCACTGCAGAGCTGCACCTGGACACTGAGCTGTATGTAATGCTGACGTAGTTGTAGACCAGCTAGCAGGCTCTGACACGTCAAAGAATACGCCCAACATGTCAAACTA
>NW_022283288.1:0-5889 GCF_004355925.1 Anarrhichthys ocellatus
GGATACACAGGATGTACTGCACTTATTCCAAAACTATTTTCCTTTATTCCATTTTAATTTCTATTTCCATTCTTGATCTTTTTGCTGTGTTGCGTTGTGCTACAAGAGCAGTACAAGAGTGCACTGGACGGGGTGGGGGACAAGGATGAGCGACTGTGTGTGTGTCTGTCCTGAGCCCCTCCCACCTCCTGTATAAAGGCTCCCAGTCTGGTGTGTAGGAGCTATTAGCAGAGTGACACAGCTGCCTCACAGAACCAGTGGCAATTTCAAGAGAACTGTGGAGTACTATTTTACAGCTGATTGATCTTTCCCATCCATCTGATATTTGTCAAAGAATTACAGGTATGTTTTAAATAAATGAACGATAAGTGCAAATAACTTGGCTTTTGGACTCTTGTGTAAGCAAGTACCAGTGTGGCACATATAGGAATACTGTATGAGGGAGTTTTACATGCACTGAGGGACAAGAGGAAATCCATGAAGTTAAATATCAATTCATGGCATAAATAAATAACTAACATGTTTTCTCTACTCTCCACAGGAGTCAAAATGCAATTGATCTTCCAGTCCTTTCTCTCGTGCTGTCTGCTGGCGACAGTAGCACACTGTGTGGAGCTTCAAGTGAATCCGGAGTTGAAAGAAATGTGCGTTAACTGAGTAATCCAGTCAACAATCAAAATGTTTTCATTTGATATAAGATGTGACAGTCTGCCAAGTCTGTGACAGCTGTCTGCTGAATTATCTACCTAAGACTAACTAAGAGTTTTGTTTCCCTCTCCCAGGCGAAGCATATGGCTCGGGAGCAGATTGAGACGGGATCTTGACAGTGTATCAGTAGAGAAGACAGCAGAGTCTGAGAACTTTGTCAGACCAGAAGATATCAGGGATACTTTGCTGCCACATTCCAGGTAAGACATTCACCATGCTATCTTGAAAGTCTGCAAACTGTCTCCATTTGGCCATCATACAGTGGGTACGGAAAGTATTCAGACCCCTTTAAATTTTTCACTCTTTGTTTCATTTCAGCCATTTGCTAAAATCAAAAAAGTTCATTTTATTTCTCATTAATGTACACTCAGCACCCCATCTTGACAGAAAAAACAAATGTAGAAATTTTTGCAAATTTATTAAAAAAGAAAAACTGAAATATCACATGGTCATAAGTATTCAGACCCTTTCCTCAGTATTGAGTAGAAGCACCCTTTTGAGCTAGTACAGCCATGAGTCTTCTTGGGAATGATGCAACAAGTTTTTCACACCTGGATTTGGGGATCCTCTACCATTCTTCCTTGCAGATCCTCTCCAGTTCCATCAGGTTGGATGGTGAACGTTGGTGGACAGCCATTTTCAGGTCTCTCCAGAGATGCTCAATTGGGTTTAGGTCAGGGCTCTGGCTGGGCCAGTCAAGAATGGTCACAGAGTTGTTCCGAAGCCACTCCTTTGTTATTTTAGCTGTGTCCTTAGGGTCATTGTCTTGTTGGAAGGTGAACCTTCGGCCCAGTCTGAGGTCCAGAGCACTCTGGAAGAGGTTTTCTTCCAGGATATCTCTGTACTTGGCCGCATTCATCTTTCCTTCAATTGCAACCAGTCGTCCTGTCCCTGCAGCTGAAAAACACCCCCATAGCATGATGCTGCCACCACCATGTTTCACTGTTGGGATTGTATTGGGCAGGTGATGAGCAGTGCCTGGTTTTCTCCACACATACCGCTTAGAATTAACGCCAAAAAGTTCAATCTTGGTCTCATCAGACCAGAGAATCTTATTTCTCATAGTCTGGGAGTCCTTCATGTGCTTTTTGGCAAACTCTATGCGGGCTTTCGTATGTCTTGCACTGAGGAGAGGCTTCCGTCGGGCCACTCTGCCATAAAGCCCCGACTGGTGGAGGGCTGCAGTGATAGTTGACTTTGTGGAACTTTCTCCCATCTCCCTACTGCATCTCTGGAGCTCAGCCACAGTGATCTTTGGGTTCTTCTTTACCTCTCTCACCAAGGCTCTTCTTCCACGATTGCTCAGTTTGGCTGGACGGCCAGGTCTAGGAAGAGTTCTGGTCGTCCCAAACTTCTTCCATTTAAGGATTATGGAGGCCACTGTGCTCTTAGGAACCTTGAGTGCTGCAGAAGTTCTTTTGTAACCTTGCCCAGATCTGTGCCTTGCCACAATTCTGTCTCTGAGCTCCTTGGGCAGTTCCTTCGACCTCATGATTCTCATTTGCTCTGACATGCACTGTGAGCTGTAAGGTCTTATATAGACAGGTGTGTGCCTTTCCTAATCAAGTCCAATCAGTTTAATTAAACACAGCTGGACTCCAATGAAGGAGTAGAACCATCTCAAGGAGGATCAGAAGAAATGGACAGCATGTGAGTTAAATATGAGTGTCACAGCAAAGGGTCTGAATACTTATGACCATGTGATATTTCAGTTTTTCTTTTTTAATAAATTTGCAAAAATTTCTACATTTCTGTTTTTTTCTGTCAAGATGGGGTGCTGAGTGTACATTAATGAGAAATAAAATGAACTTTTTTGATTTTAGCATATGGCTGCAATGAAACAAAGAGTGAAAAATTGAAAGGGGTCTGAATACTTTCCGTACCCACTGTATATATTTTTTGTCATAGAAAAGGAAGACTCAATTTAAGCAGAGAATACTCAGCCATTGACAACTCAGGACTGAACAGCATGGATTAATATTCTCTCCTTCTCCCTCTGTCCTCCAGCACTGACATCAATGTCCGAACCAAGAGGTCTAAACACTCAGGCAATCAGTCAAGAAGACAAGGTTGTTCGCTGGGCACCTGTGCAGTGCATGACCTCGCGCACCGCCTGCACCAGCTCGGTAACAAGTTGAAGATCGGGAGTGCCCCTGTCGACAAGTTCAGCCCACAGGGAAAGCCGCCACACTAGAATAATACTATAATTTACTGTCACTTAAAGAAGTGTATTGATAACAACAGTTATCAACAGTTGATTTACTGGATATAAGGTATCGACTGACTGGAAAAAACTTGCAGAAATGGTAGATTAAATATATGGAATAGCAACTGATGCAGAATATTTCCATCAGTATTATGTTCAGCAGGTTATATAATCATATACTACTTCTCTATACTTGCTGCCCTCTTTTTTCAGTATAATAATTTTGATTTATCAGAAGGATTTCTGCCAGGGACACTTCTGTCATCTTTCACCGCAAATCAACTACTTGTCAAATATGCCACCTGTACAAAAAAACACTAGTTGTATTAAAGTACACTACACAAATATATATTTTACCTGACTGTATCACAAAGCTGCTCCAACTGCAACATTAAAATGATCAGGGGTTATTTCATGGACTCACATAATTGTATGCGCTTTTTAAAGCAACTTCATATAATGCTTCAATCTTCTGGTAAGTGACAAAAGGTTATAAAAAAAATCAACATTGGTGCTGTCTAAGACAATAGTTTGTGTTTTAAAATAGCTCTTTCAAGCTGAACATGGCTGTGTTTTGACATACAGTACAATGTGCAGGACAGGATAAATTCATGGGATTAGTGCAAAATATTGAAATTTATGAAAATAGGAAAAGCTGTCACAAGGAATAGCACATGGAAACCAGTACTCTAGCTAATTTTGAGAGAAATGCAAAAACTACAACAGCAGAAACTTAAAGCAATTTCCACTGCGTTCTCTCTCACTCTTCTGCTCTTTTCTCAACTCCTCTAGTTTTCTTTGTCTCTCTTTCTCTCTGTCCCACTTACTGTTTTTGTTTGCTGGTAAACGGAAGATGCAGATGTAGTCAAAATAGTTGAACCAGAGCCAAAACATGAAGAAATGCAGTGTTTGCATAATAGTGTTTGTAATTACACAAGAATGATAGGAAAGTCATGGGACATAACACAACACACATTTCAAGGTGACACACATTATAGGCATTCTAATAATTATGAATCACCTGTCAGATTTGTGCTTTTAGGATTGACACACTGTTTGCTGGCACACCTGGCATCAGTTGCTCAGGTTTCCTGCCACACGTACCTGCTCTTACGAATACAAGGACCAACAAAAACTGTCATCCGACAGCAACTTCATGGAGGACAAACAAAATATTTCTATATAAGGAGCTAAAAAGCAACAGCAGTATTGTGTTGTCATGATTTCACAATCTCCTGTTGTAAACTAAACTAAGGAGAAAACGTATCTGCTGGAGGCAATTATCACTACAAAGTGCTTACAAAACATTTGCTGGTTTACAGCACATGTGTTTGACATTTATGTATTCTTTGTGTTGGGTCACATGAGATATAAATACACTCCGGAAGGTTCTGCACCAGGGACTAAAAACAACACGATATGAATAATAGAATGCTGATATGCCAGAGTGGAATGTCATGTGTTAAGTATTTCTATAAAGTTATGTTGAAAGAGCCCACGGGAGGGTTTTTCCCCTTCATTGAAACTGAAACAAAAATCCAAACTGAAAGCATTACTTAGAGCAATCCCAAAAACTCTAATTGACACTATACCTTGTGGAAGTTTCTGCAGTGGAATTTCTACACTGATAAAACCGAATGTTTCTTCTCTGGTATTTACAGAATTGCACACACTGACTGAAGGGGCGTATGATTTCAATCTTTTGGGCATCACATGCTCAGTGTTTCTGAGGTATAGGTTATCTCTTCTCAACAATATGCCCATCTCAGACACAGACCGATCTAGCTGTTAGCTATGAAGGTTGTGATAAACAAAAACGTGTGATCTCCGTAACGCGTTATTTGTGATAGTACTTTCTGTGTATGTTTCCCCTCTTAGGGGCTTATTATCCACATCTGCCTCATGAGCCGCACCGACCGGTGGTGGTTTCCAGCCTTACAGACCAATCATGAGTAAAAGTCAAAGAAAGAAATATCCTTTTTTTCTGAGTTACTTTGACTTATTTAGCTTTAACTCTTGGTGTAAAGCTTCTTTAGGTTTAGAGTGACTCACTGTACTGACCATCCCATAAAGTCCAATAATGTGAGAGGGTGAGACGTAGAGGCAGACTTGATGGCTCTCTTGTTTTTCTTCAATAGATTGGGTATGCATTCCTGAGGCAAAAATTGAAGTCGTATTAGTTATAATTTATAATAGCACAAAATCAGCAGGACTATTTAAAAAAAAATGTCTAAGCCAATATTGTTTGTATGTCTTAGATTGTTGTTCAAGTTCATTTTCTGACTCTAGATTCATTTTGAGTTAAATTGTAAAATTCCATTTATCATTTATCCAAATATCAAAATAAATGGTAAGTCCGGGGTCAAATATTTGCCTTGTACAAACAGATACATTGAATATATTGTGTTTACAGTTGGGCATACTTACTATATTTAATCAGTTACTCAATGCTTGTCTTTTTCCAAATCTCACATTCATCATCCAGTGTGCTTTCAAAGCTAACATGGAACTTCACTGTGTCAGGGAGTGCCCTGAAAAGCAGACTGTGGAAACATTCCTTAAATTCTATTTTATACAATTAGCCAGTTAAATTGAAAGGAACGATGACAAAAACTATTTCTAACTGACCTTATTAAAGTTCAAATATCACAAGATGAATGTTCAAACTTTTTCTTTTGTGAGTATTTATATTTATAATACCCTTCCCCCTATAGCAAGCAGTCAGTTGAGATGAACACATAGTATTTTTACTGGGACATTGTGTAGTACAGTATGGGACTTACATAACTGATGACCATTGATTTGTTGCCATTTTATCCACATACTGAAATAAAACAAATAAAACATTTTCTGAAAACTGTAGAACTTTGTTGATGCATCATTTATACTGAGCCGTGAAAAAGTTAATGTTTTGACTCAGTGAACACAGGATACACAGGATGTACTGCACTTATTCCAAAACTATTTTCCTTTAT
>NW_022283289.1:0-5889 GCF_004355925.1 Anarrhichthys ocellatus
GGATACACAGGATGTACTGCACTTATTCCAAAACTATTTTCCTTTATTCCATTTTAATTTCTATTTCCATTCTTGATCTTTTTGCTGTGTTGCGTTGTGCTACAAGAGCAGTACAAGAGTGCACTGGACGGGGTGGGGGACAAGGATGAGCGACTGTGTGTGTGTCTGTCCTGAGCCCCTCCCACCTCCTGTATAAAGGCTCCCAGTCTGGTGTGTAGGAGCTATTAGCAGAGTGACACAGCTGCCTCACAGAACCAGTGGCAATTTCAAGAGAACTGTGGAGTACTATTTTACAGCTGATTGATCTTTCCCATCCATCTGATATTTGTCAAAGAATTACAGGTATGTTTTAAATAAATGAACGATAAGTGCAAATAACTTGGCTTTTGGACTCTTGTGTAAGCAAGTACCAGTGTGGCACATATAGGAATACTGTATGAGGGAGTTTTACATGCACTGAGGGACAAGAGGAAATCCATGAAGTTAAATATCAATTCATGGCATAAATAAATAACTAACATGTTTTCTCTACTCTCCACAGGAGTCAAAATGCAATTGATCTTCCAGTCCTTTCTCTCGTGCTGTCTGCTGGCGACAGTAGCACACTGTGTGGAGCTTCAAGTGAATCCGGAGTTGAAAGAAATGTGCGTTAACTGAGTAATCCAGTCAACAATCAAAATGTTTTCATTTGATATAAGATGTGACAGTCTGCCAAGTCTGTGACAGCTGTCTGCTGAATTATCTACCTAAGACTAACTAAGAGTTTTGTTTCCCTCTCCCAGGCGAAGCATATGGCTCGGGAGCAGATTGAGACGGGATCTTGACAGTGTATCAGTAGAGAAGACAGCAGAGTCTGAGAACTTTGTCAGACCAGAAGATATCAGGGATACTTTGCTGCCACATTCCAGGTAAGACATTCACCATGCTATCTTGAAAGTCTGCAAACTGTCTCCATTTGGCCATCATACAGTGGGTACGGAAAGTATTCAGACCCCTTTAAATTTTTCACTCTTTGTTTCATTTCAGCCATTTGCTAAAATCAAAAAAGTTCATTTTATTTCTCATTAATGTACACTCAGCACCCCATCTTGACAGAAAAAACAAATGTAGAAATTTTTGCAAATTTATTAAAAAAGAAAAACTGAAATATCACATGGTCATAAGTATTCAGACCCTTTCCTCAGTATTGAGTAGAAGCACCCTTTTGAGCTAGTACAGCCATGAGTCTTCTTGGGAATGATGCAACAAGTTTTTCACACCTGGATTTGGGGATCCTCTGCCATTCTTCCTTGCAGATCCTCTCCAGTTCCATCAGGTTGGATGGTGAACGTTGGTGGACAGCCATTTTCAGGTCTCTCCAGAGATGCTCAATTGGGTTTAGGTCAGGGCTCTGGCTGGGCCAGTCAAGAATGGTCACAGAGTTGTTCCGAAGCCACTCCTTTGTTATTTTAGCTGTGTCCTTAGGGTCATTGTCTTGTTGGAAGGTGAACCTTCGGCCCAGTCTGAGGTCCAGAGCACTCTGGAAGAGGTTTTCTTCCAGGATATCTCTGTACTTGGCCGCATTCATCTTTCCTTCAATTGCAACCAGTCGTCCTGTCCCTGCAGCTGAAAAACACCCCCATAGCATGATGCTGCCACCACCATGTTTCACTGTTGGGATTGTATTGGGCAGGTGATGAGCAGTGCCTGGTTTTCTCCACACATACCGCTTAGAATTAACGCCAAAAAGTTCAATCTTGGTCTCATCAGACCAGAGAATCTTATTTCTCATAGTCTGGGAGTCCTTCATGTGCTTTTTGGCAAACTCTATGCGGGCTTTCGTATGTCTTGCACTGAGGAGAGGCTTCCGTCGGGCCACTCTGCCATAAAGCCCCGACTGGTGGAGGGCTGCAGTGATAGTTGACTTTGTGGAACTTTCTCCCATCTCCCTACTGCATCTCTGGAGCTCAGCCACAGTGATCTTTGGGTTCTTCTTTACCTCTCTCACCAAGGCTCTTCTTCCACGATTGCTCAGTTTGGCTGGACGGCCAGGTCTAGGAAGAGTTCTGGTCGTCCCAAACTTCTTCCATTTAAGGATTATGGAGGCCACTGTGCTCTTAGGAACCTTGAGTGCTGCAGAAGTTCTTTTGTAACCTTGCCCAGATCTGTGCCTTGCCACAATTCTGTCTCTGAGCTCCTTGGGCAGTTCCTTCGACCTCATGATTCTCATTTGCTCTGACATGCACTGTGAGCTGTAAGGTCTTATATAGACAGGTGTGTGCCTTTCCTAATCAAGTCCAATCAGTTTAATTAAACACAGCTGGACTCCAATGAAGGAGTAGAACCATCTCAAGGAGGATCAGAAGAAATGGACAGCATGTGAGTTAAATATGAGTGTCACAGCAAAGGGTCTGAATACTTATGACCATGTGATATTTCAGTTTTTCTTTTTTAATAAATTTGCAAAAATTTCTACATTTCTGTTTTTTTCTGTCAAGATGGGGTGCTGAGTGTACATTAATGAGAAATAAAATGAACTTTTTTGATTTTAGCATATGGCTGCAATGAAACAAAGAGTGAAAAATTGAAAGGGGTCTGAATACTTTCCGTACCCACTGTATATATTTTTTGTCATAGAAAAGGAAGACTCAATTTAAGCAGAGAATACTCAGCCATTGACAACTCAGGACTGAACAGCATGGATTAATATTCTCTCCTTCTCCCTCTGTCCTCCAGCACTGACATCAATGTCCGAACCAAGAGGTCTAAACACTCAGGCAATCAGTCAAGAAGACAAGGTTGTTCGCTGGGCACCTGTGCAGTGCATGACCTCGCGCACCGCCTGCACCAGCTCGGTAACAAGTTGAAGATCGGGAGTGCCCCTGTCGACAAGTTCAGCCCACAGGGAAAGCCGCCACACTAGAATAATACTATAATTTACTGTCACTTAAAGAAGTGTATTGATAACAACAGTTATCAACAGTTGATTTACTGGATATAAGGTATCGACTGACTGGAAAAAACTTGCAGAAATGGTAGATTAAATATATGGAATAGCAACTGATGCAGAATATTTCCATCAGTATTATGTTCAGCAGGTTATATAATCATATACTACTTCTCTATACTTGCTGCCCTCTTTTTTCAGTATAATAATTTTGATTTATCAGAAGGATTTCTGCCAGGGACACTTCTGTCATCTTTCACCGCAAATCAACTACTTGTCAAATATGCCACCTGTACAAAAAAACACTAGTTGTATTAAAGTACACTACACAAATATATATTTTACCTGACTGTATCACAAAGCTGCTCCAACTGCAACATTAAAATGATCAGGGGTTATTTCATGGACTCACATAATTGTATGCGCTTTTTAAAGCAACTTCATATAATGCTTCAATCTTCTGGTAAGTGACAAAAGGTTATAAAAAAAATCAACATTGGTGCTGTCTAAGACAATAGTTTGTGTTTTAAAATAGCTCTTTCAAGCTGAACATGGCTGTGTTTTGACATACAGTACAATGTGCAGGACAGGATAAATTCATGGGATTAGTGCAAAATATTGAAATTTATGAAAATAGGAAAAGCTGTCACAAGGAATAGCACATGGAAACCAGTACTCTAGCTAATTTTGAGAGAACTGCAAAAACTACAACAGCAGAAACTTAAAGCAATTTCCACTGCGTTCTCTCTCACTCTTCTGCTCTTTTCTCAACTCCTCTAGTTTTCTTTGTCTCTCTTTCTCTCTGTCCCACTTACTGTTTTTGTTTGCTGGTAAACGGAAGATGCAGATGTAGTCAAAATAGTTGAACCAGAGCCAAAACATGAAGAAATGCAGTGTTTGCATAATAGTGTTTGTAATTACACAAGAATGATAGGAAAGTCATGGGACATAACACAACACACATTTCAAGGTGACACACATTATAGGCATTCTAATAATTATGAATCACCTGTCAGATTTGTGCTTTTAGGATTGACACACTGTTTGCTGGCACACCTGGCATCAGTTGCTCAGGTTTCCTGCCACACGTACCTGCTCTTACGAATACAAGGACCAACAAAAACTGTCATCCGACAGCAACTTCATGGAGGACAAACAAAATATTTCTATATAAGGAGCTAAAAAGCAACAGCAGTATTGTGTTGTCATGATTTCACAATCTCCTGTTGTAAACTAAACTAAGGAGAAAACGTATCTGCTGGAGGCAATTATCACTACAAAGTGCTTACAAAACATTTGCTGGTTTACAGCACATGTGTTTGACATTTATGTATTCTTTGCGTTGGGTCACATGAGATATAAATACACTCCGGAAGGTTCTGCACCGGGGACTAAAAACAACACGATATGAATAATAGAATGCTGATATGCCAGAGTGGAATGTCATGTGTTAAGTATTTCTATAAAGTTATGTTGAAAGAGCCCACGGGAGGGTTTTTCCCCTTCATTGAAACTGAAACAAAAATCCAAACTGAAAGCATTACTTAGAGCAATCCCAAAAACTCTAATTGACACTATACCTTGTGGAAGTTTCTGCAGTGGAATTTCTACACTGATAAAACCGAATGTTTCTTCTCTGGTATTTACAGAATTGCACACACTGACTGAAGGGGCGTATGATTTCAATCTTTTGGGCATCACATGCTCAGTGTTTCTGAGGTATAGGTTATCTCTTCTCAACAATATGCCCATCTCAGACACAGACCGATCTAGCTGTTAGCTATGAAGGTTGTGATAAACAAAAACGTGTGATCTCCGTAACGCGTTATTTGTGATAGTACTTTCTGTGTATGTTTCCCCTCTTAGGGGCTTATTATCCACATCTGCCTCATGAGCCGCACCGACCGGTGGTGGTTTCCAGCCTTACAGACCAATCATGAGTAAAAGTCAAAGAAAGAAATATCCTTTTTTTCTGAGTTACTTTGACTTATTTAGCTTTAACTCTTGGTGTAAAACTTCTTCAGGTTTAGAGTGACTCACTGTACTGACCATCCCATAAAGTCCAATAATGTGAGAGGGTGAGACGTAGAGGCAGACTTGATGACTCTCTTGTTTTTCTTCAATAGATTGGGTATGCATTCCTGAGGTAAAAATTGAAGTCGTATTAGTTATAATTTATAATAGCACAAAATCAGCAGGACTATTTTAAAAAAAATGTCTAAGCCAATATTGTTCGTATGTCTTAGATTGTTGTTCAAGTTCATTTTCTGACTCTAGATTCATTTTGAGTTAAATTGTAAAATTCCATTTATCATTTATCCAAATATCAAAATAAATGGTAAGTCCGGGGTCAAATATTTGCCTTGTACAAACAGATACATTGAATATATTGTGTTTACAGTTGGGCATACTTACTATATTTAATCAGTTACTCAATGCTTGTCTTTTTCCAAATCTCACATTCATCATCCAGTGTGCTTTCAAAGCTAACATGGAACTTCACTGTGTCAGGGAGTGCCCTGAAAAGCAGACTGTGGAAACATTCCTTAAATTCTATTTTATACAATTAGCCAGTTAAATTGAAAGGAACGATGACAAAAACTATTTCTAACTGACCTTATTAAAGTTCAAATATCACAAGATGAATGTTCAAACTTTTTCTTTTGTGAGTATTTATATTTATAATACCCTTCCCCCTATAGCAAGCAGTCAGTTGAGATGAACACATAGTATTTTTACTGGGACATTGTGTAGTACAGTATGGGACTTACATAACTGATGACCATTGATTTGTTGCCATTTTATCCACATACTGAAATATAACAAATAAAACATTTTCTGAGAACTGTAGAACTTTGTTGATGCATCGTTTATACTGAGCCGTGAAAAAGTTAATGTTTTGACTCAGTGAACACAGGATACACAGGATGTACTGCACTTATTCCAAAACTATTTTCCTTTAT
>NW_022283290.1:0-5887 GCF_004355925.1 Anarrhichthys ocellatus
TCTCACACTGCCAAAGTCACTGTCAAAGACACTGACATCTCTCACACTGCCATTTCTCACACTGCCAAAGACACTGACATCTCTCGTACATTTAAATGTGGAGTTGCTGTCCACTCCCAAGGAGCTGTAGGTAACAAAGCCTGTTTCGCTGCTGTCAATAATGTTGGTGATCCAGGCCTGGTACTGGGACACACGGGCAAATTCTCCAAGAAACATAGGCCATCTACAGCCGTCGCCAACGTTCTCAATTCCACTCTGGATCCACATCGAACCATTGTTGGTCACCAGTGGTGCCCCTCCGTCTCTCTGTGGAAATAAATTGACAGTTGTTGGAATAGGTTCAGGTATCTTCTAGTCTCTGAAGCACTCGCCTTTTATTTAGCATGTGTCACGGGAGTTCATGGGTTAGAACCCAATTGCAAGACCACAGGAGACAGAAGTTGATATAAACAGGTTTTATTTTGAAGGTGTGGAGCCCGTGGTCCGACACCATAGAGTAGGCAGATCGCCGGTGTGAGTCCCGTGGCTCGACACCGGAGGGCTGGTAAGTTGACGGCGTGATGTCCCGTGGCTCGACACCGGAGAGCTGGCAGCTTGACAGCGTGTGTAGTCCGCTAACACAACGGAGGGCAGAGCGGCGGTGTGTAGTCCGTAAACACAACGGAGGGCAGAGCGGCGGTGTGTAGTCCGTAAACACAAAGGAGGGCACGGGGGATTCCCGGACCGACGGACACCGGAGGCAGGCGCTCGAGGCAGAAGATGCAATGGGGTTGAAGCGGGTGAAAGACGGTATGACCTGACAACCCCAGACTGCAGGACCAGAGTTTATATAGTGCCAGGGGAAGCGCTAGTGGGACCTGAGTCTGGTGTGTCAGCCTGCAGGAGGTAATCGGCTGGAGTGGCTGCAGCTGTGTGGCCATGGGAGGTGTCTGGTCTGACAGGGATCCTGACAGCATGAATCCCTTCATGCTGTTTGCTAACTGTTAAAGTCTGACCTCCTTCATCTCTGTCTGTTCAGTCAATGAATAGCTCTATGACGTATTTAGCATAGCTTAGCACAACGACCGGAAGCAAGCGGAAACAAATAAATATGTTTTGTTGTGAAATGGTAGTTAATGTTAAAGTTGTTGCAACAAAGAATCGGCAACAAAACAACGGACAAACTATGAAAACTACGGTAAGCTAATGCTAACATAACTGGATAAAACTAACAATCCAAATACTTTATTCTTTAATTAATACACATTTGTGTTTTTGGTAGACGAAGACAAACTAGTTATTTGCAGCTCATTTATGTAAGATTGCAGATTTCTTTAGATTTTCAAATTATTTGGTACCCATTCGAACGGATATAAAATCTGCTCTGCTACTGAAATTGGAAGACAAAGTATATATTTCCCAGGATGCTATTCTGTAGCTTACCTTGCTTTCTATCATCTCCCTGTAAAATACATTCCTCAAGAAGGCATTACATAAACAAAAAGTGGTGGTCACCTGACATGAAGCCTTCCCTGCCTTGCCGAACCCAGCACAGATCACGTTATCTGTGATGAGAGGATAGGTGCATTTGCACTCCTTGTTTCCAACGATTGGTACTTTCACTTCCTGCAGGATGTAGGCTCCGGAAGATGAACCTATTTAGATATGTCAAAAGGTAAGATTCAAAGTGGCGTGCAAACGGAGACAAAACACAACAGTACGCATCATTTTGTGATAAAAGTGTACAACCTGTGAGCTTACCAGCTTGAGTTTTACCAAAACCAGCGACATAGCTGCTAACCCCGGTGTGGAACGTGCTCCCTGCCGAGGCTAAGCAGACCGGCTGTATGTAGTCGGTAAAATTCACCGGGGCCGACAGCTTCAGCAGACATATGTTGTTCTCGTTGGCGAAGAACTTGTATGAAGGATGGCAAACTATCCTTTCAAGTCCCCGAGACACTTCGTTAATCTTTTGACCTGACTGGTTCAGGCGGCCCAGAGAAACCGTTGTGGTAAGGAGGTCCCTTCTAGAAGACAAAGAAGTAAAAAAAAACACATTTAGTAAATGTTTTGCCTTCTACACCTAGACTATTGTGAGGAAGTGTTCAGCAACACTGCTGGTCTGCAGTTTCTCATGATGATTGTTATAATGTTGTTACTTGATACCAAATTAAAGTAACCTGCAGTATGTTATAAGCTAACAATCTATTCACAAAGTTTACGTGAGTAAACTGGCAGCAGTTGTTACTCACCCAGACAGACAGTGAGCAGCTGTCAGCACCCACTGCTTGTTAATTAGGGACCCTGAACAGAAGTGGTATCCAAAAGAGTTTAGACTGACCAACCAGGGCCAACTTCCTGGGGCCGCATCTCGACCTCCCACAATGCTGGTGTTTTTCACAGCCTGGCCACATACTGACAGAGAAAGGAGAACAAAAGAGAGTTAAACATGGAGTATTATTGGAGCTGTAACGGTTCACAAAATTCTTGGTTCGGTTCAATACGATACAGTGGTGCCACGGTTCGGTTCGGTACGTTTTCAACACAGCAAAAAAGCAGAAATGCCAAATCCTCACTGGTGTGACTCTCAAGGGGGTGTGTCTTGAAGAACATGGCTCTTCATCTCCCGTTCAGTAGTGAGGTAATGTGTCGTTACACTCGGGTAGCTTTGTGTAGTCCGTGACGTCTGTTGTCAGAGCAACACCGGGTGCTTCGGACATTTGATTCTCTGTTTGGGCTTTTCTTTTCTTTTCTTTTACAAAGCAGGAATTATGGTCTGGCGAAAGGAGTAGTGTTACGGGGGCTCAATAACATTAAGCATGTTCGTATAGCCTGCGTCTTCCACTCCAGAGTAGGGTCTCATATCCGCGGCTATAAATGGACCAATCGTCATGGCTGTATCCCTGTTTGAATCAGTAGGGAACAGCTAAACGCTGCGGGGAGAGTTCGTAGCGTGTGTGCTGCTGTTGGTTTTCCTGCTAAACAAGTTTAGCATAGCGTGCCTCCCAGAACAATGGTGCCTCACCAGAGTAGATGTTGAGAGCAGTGGCTCCACCGAGAGAACATTATATTTCACACAATTTAAGCTTCTGCATTTTCCAAATGCAATAGTATTATTCAAACGAATTGTTCGGTTTGTAATGCGTACCGAACCGAAAGTCTCGTACCGAACAGTTTGTTGAGATCTGACCCTGCTCTCCTGGCTGGCTGAGACCTTCACACGTGCTTTTCAAACAAAGGAGCAGCCATGTTCCTTCCTTTCACCAAAACGCCTGACCTGGGGTCTGCAAGAAACCTCATGCCGGATGACCACACCCCCCAGCTCCAGCAGAAACCTGATGCTGGTCCCTCATTGGCCAAGAAAGGGCCCCCCACTGGTTGTGCCACCTGGTTTATAAGCCTGAGCACAGCTAGAATTCTCTCTCTTCCGTCCAGACACTGCTGGTGTAAGGAGATCCACAAGGCTCTCTTCACTCCGGACACGCGCTGGTGTCAGGAGGTCCACAAGGCCTCTTCACTCCGGACTCGTCCAGGGGACAAGAAGATTCACGAGGAACCGCGGCCTCATCAAATCCTATCAGATCACATGTAACATTCGCTGGTCGAACAGACTGTGTTTTATTTTGAGTTTTGGATCCTGTAGTGCGAGAACGGATAACTCCTAGGCCCCGTTCTACCACCCTTTTTGTGTACACACCGCCGGCAGAAGGTAACAATCTTTCCTCGCCGAACATTTCTGGGAAGGACGACCCAAACCTCGTCCCTCAGCCGAAGTTAAAAAGCGTGAGCGATGAATAGGGCAGGTCTCCTGTGTGTGTGTGTGTGTGTGTGTGTGTGTGTGCAAAGAGAAGTGGACTGTGGCGTGTGAGTCACTCATGAACTGAATCCTTCTTCCTCGTATTCAAACGGTATTCACATCCACTCAACCTCTTCGTCTCCGACTGGTGTCGCATGATTGAATGTGATGAGTCATCCCGGGTTGAGGACCAAGTCTGACTCAAGAATTATAATCACCAAGTGTTCTTAAGCATACTGCGGTGAAAAATCAGGTTGGCCTCTTAATGTTTTACGAGACCGTTCAAAAATCCCATCGGTGCACTCGTTAAGCTAATCGAGCCAGTCACAGCGCTGGGGACATTGTCATTTATTTATCTAATTTTCAAGCCTTAAGTCAGAACAAAAAAATGGTGAGGGCCCAAGATGCCAAACTCTGACGCTTCAAAATGAAAGTCCACAAACAAATGAGTGACAGTCTGTGCCAAATACCTGCAAAAGTGTCATTGCCACCAGCCGAATGCTGAACCATTCAGTATTAATTAGCCAGTTAGTGTGCGAAACATGAGCTTATTAGCATTATCACTGTGAGCATTTTAGCATGCCAACAATTTTCTATCTGCAGATCAGTCTGGGGGAGGCAGGACTCGACTCTTTACTCACCGTATGGCACGAATGTATTCTAAGGATAAGTGTTGGGTAAGACTCGTCAGGCATATTAAATAATACTCGGCACAAATGAAATTGCAGTCATCTGTAATCAAATATGAAAGGCGAGCGTCGCTGTTTCCTCTACACGGTGATAATAATATGTTTTGCCACACTCATTTAATGGTAATGTTGCTTCTCACTGTGACAAAGACGTCAAGCCTATCATTGTAATTGTTTATTGAGTTAAACAACTGGCGAAGCATCCGCCATACTACCGTCATCACGGCCGAGCATGTGGCCAAGTTTATGCAATATGACACAGTAACAATCAATGAAATCTATTTCATTTTGTATTAAGTAACAGCTGGCGGCATATTTCTCATGTCTCACACAACCTGTCAACACACAGACGTATAAACACCTGGTAAAGTTTTCAAAACCACCTTTGTGGTACTTTCCCACCATAATAAGTGTCTCCAGGAACCCATGTTGCCATAATGACACACACATATGGTAAAAACAATACCTGCGTCACAGCTGGTAATAATAGTGTGCACTGCAGATCCACCCATCCCTGCTATTTATTAAAGGTTAACAATTATGCAATGATGCACACTAATTGGGCAGAAGAGTATATTTTAAATGACTATACATTCTTTAACTAGAAGTGCAGCTAATTTAATTTGTTTTCAGATTATGGCAAAAATGCATGAAGATGAATCTCTTATTAGATCAATGTCTAACAGGCCATATAAGTATCGGGTGATATGTGTGTTTTATATGCCCTCTGTATTTGTTATATATGGCAAACAGCAATTCAAAGAGTAACTCAACATATTTATTTCATGAATTTATGAGAACAAAATTCTGAAAAACGTACAAGACGATACATTTCACAACCTTTTACAAATTTCCAAACTCAACATCAATCCAATCATCTGTAAGTTCATAAAATGATTAACTTTGTAATACCATACAATAGAAATGTGAAGAGAAACCCAACACCCCCTTAAAAAGTTTAGTTAATTTTTTTGTTGTCACTTCTCACCTTAATGGAGTGATGTAAAGGTGTACTCTAGGACATTGTGACATCACTGGTGGGTGTGGTTACAGGTGCAACAGGACACATTTCTAACTCATTAAAACATGTTGGTTCTGTTGTTGATGATCACAGTCTTTCAGTTCTAGTAGTTTCACTCTCCCATTACATTGAAAGAAGGCTCATTATTAAACCAGCACATAGAGGGAAATAACTAGAAGACAGAGGTAGGTCAAGTGGGAGAGATGGACCACATTTCCACCACTGTCAACGTCACCGTCATTTTCACCACTGCCAACGTCACCGTCATTTTCACCACTGCCAACGTCACCGTCATTTTCACCAACGCCAAAGACACTGCCATTTCTCACACTGCCAAAGACACTGCCATTTCTCACACTGCCAAAGTCACTGTCAAAGACACTGACATCTCTCACACTGCCA
>NW_022283291.1:0-2500 GCF_004355925.1 Anarrhichthys ocellatus
TATATAGATATCTAGATATATAGATATAGATATCTATATATAGATATATAGATATATAGATATATATATCTACATGAACTCCACTTTTATGATTCATGAAGCGTGAAAGTAAGAAGCTAACGTTGCACTATAAGGAACTCCACCAAGGTCACATGACTTCACGTCGCCACAGAACCGCCCTATTTTAAGACACGTATCCTCACACAACGTATATGTTTTGTAAAGTTATCATTCATTATCATTGAGTTCATTCCAGCTCGTTACATGCACACAGACTTTTAAAATAAATAACAGTCTTCACAGGAAAGAACTCAGGTATGTTGAGGAAAAGATGATCGTTCGGGTTAAAGTAACTGAAGTACGCAAGTTACAAACACATCGACGTCTCCTTTTACACGGGAAGGAACTGCGTCTCCTGGATGAAACACTGGTGTTTGTTGGACTCATCAACCTCCACTCCAGCCCAAATGATTCTCCTTCGTTCATGATCACGTGACATCATAATAACACCAAATGACTTCATGTGATATCTGATGACGGTGCATCACTGTTAGTGGGTTTACCTACCACTGCAGGAAGTGACCAGCGTGTTTTTAAGACACCTAAAAGCTTCTAAAGTCACCAGGATATTTACTAACGTATTATATCTAAAACATGAAATATTTCAAACGTTAGAACCTCTTCAGCTCGTGTGAACCACAGACATTATGTCAGACATGTAAACAAAAACACATCGACTTCAGGACCAGGAACCTGGGCCCCATTCCTCATACGTGGTTCAGCTAAGTCCATCAAATGTCCTGTTAGCAGCCTAAATTAAGGAGATGATTGACATCAGGCTATCTGGGTTTCTCCAAGGCTGATCCTCTCAAACAGTCTCGTTAATTGGACCCAGACGATCAGGATCAGGATAATTGCGCGTGCCCGTCCTGCTTCAAAAGGGGGAAGCGTCGATCACCGAAACCATGATTTTCTAACAGCACAATGTTAAATAAAGTCAAAGAAAGAGCCTCTTTTTACTCCGCTGACGAGCAGGAGATGATCATGAACGCATATGAGGAATTCAAGACCATAATCACGGCTAAATATAACACCTCCACCGCTGCGAGGGCTAGACAAGAAGCACGCAAAATATCACAGACACGTTAAATGCGTAAGTGTTGTAAATGTATCGGCTCATTTTAATGCCTCATCACCCCAATCAATCAGATGATATGTCTTTAAATGAGCTGCTGGCAGTAGGCTTAATGAATGCATCATCCAATGAGATCTATAGCGACAATAATGATCTCAACTCTTTCACAATAAGATAAAAACAAGCCCAAAGAGCATCTACTGATCCTCATTAATATGAGGATATATGTACTGTATGCCCTCATGTATCATGTACTATATATGTGTATATACATGTATGTGTAGATCACCATATAGAACTAGTTTGAATCTGTGTGTGGGCGGATCAGTGTGTGTGTGTGTGTGTGTGTGTGTATTATTCATCATCAGACATTCAATCAACTGAAGCAGTGAAGATAAATAGTGTGTGATTCTCTCTGTTCTTATCATGAGTCCACCTTCATCATGTTCTACAGTAATGATATGCTGGTGTACTAATAACACTGTCATATCATTTTGAGTGCTTTAACCCTCATGTATGCAACGCAGCCATCAAGAGGACATGGGAGCAAGTAAACACTAACACACACACATTACTCAGAATGCTGAGTCAGTACAATATGTACCATGGTGATGTAATGAACACATCCATAAGTTTATTAAGCGCCTAATAAACTTTACCAACAGCACGGCATGCAGCGGCTTTCCCCATGTTCTCCGCATCGCCGACACTGTACAACAATGTACCACTCGCAGAACAGCTCAAGGCTGCATCCAGTGTGTGAGACATCAGTGCTCGGCTGCAGCGTGTGGTGTTCAATGTATGCTCCAGAAGGTCTGTAAATAAATGATTCCTTGTGGGCAGAATGGATGGCGCTCGTATAGGAAGTCATCATGATGTGATAACGGATCTTGGCGATGTGGAAGAACTCTCTCCCTATAAAACGCTAATCTAACTAATATCCTCCATCAGTGGATCTCTGAGGAAGGGAGCTGTACATTAATGCAATAGAGGCTTCTTAGTTTGCTCAGCTGCTTTAATGGATCACGTGTGTCTCACTTTACATGCATTTCTGGAACTCCCGTATAACCCCCGGTATATGCGCAAGCGCATTAGACTACCGTATATGACAGGAGCTGCCATGTTTTCCGGGGGAGTGGCAGCTTATCCAGCTACCTTCAGTTAGCCTGCCCCGGAGCAGGTTCAAGCTTATGGATGTGTTGCCATGGTGATTTTGCCAAACTTGCTTCGTGGAACCGAAAAGCCTGATCTACGTCATCTTATCCTGACAAGTATCCGGCTAACTCAGTTAGCCACGTACGAGGAACGGGGCCCAGAACGCTGAATCGTTTCCAGGGTTTAGGACTGCAGCACTCTACTGAGAGA
>NW_022283291.1:5000-6047 GCF_004355925.1 Anarrhichthys ocellatus
AACAGAAGTCAGTGTGTGTTGTGACAGAGAAGCAGAAGCACACGGTCTCTTTCTGCAGCTGTTGTGTTGTTGTTGTTGGAGACAGCACAACGAGTCAGTGAGCGGCAGCTCACAGGTTCAACATCAGCTCACAGATTCTATGGAGACAAGGTCTGATGTCGATGCCAAGACGTAACCAAAGCAACACACACACACACACACACTCTCTGTGCAAACACAAAAATGCTCAAGCATATACACAAACAAACCCAAAATGATGTGTAGCCCATAAACACACCAAATGTGTGTTTTTGCAAAAACACACACACACAAACTTTCACCCAGATAAGCAGAATTATGGCTATGATTTTCTCTCTCTCACACACACACGCACACTCTATAATTATGGAAATGTCCGACACAAACTCCCATAAACACGTTATCTGGCTTTAATGCAGCCACACATGAACACAATCTTAAACACAATCCAAACTAATGACTGATGATGATGATGATGATGATGATGATGATGAGGAGAAGGCCTCATTTAAGCCAAGTTCACGGCCAATGTGCTCCTAAACCGCTGATGACTGTTATCCGATTGGTCACACGCCAGGAAGTGAGTTTGAGGCCGGACTGAGCTGCTGCATGGAGCTTGTTGGTAAACACTTCATAGTTTATGAACATTAGTATAATACTGTGTGATCATAGTTATAGTTATACATATTTAAAATGCTTTATAACAATAACCATGACTTATAACTTAATAATAATAAGCGATGTACAGGTATTTATAATGACCATAGTTGTAATATATTATACTCTTTATTATAATCATATATTATATGCAGTATACTCCTATGAGACATTATAAATATAATGTTTTATAGACAGAGGCTTACAAAAACAATGTCAGCAAGTGACCAGCCATGAAGAAGATTTATGATGTTTGATGTTAAAAGTCAATAAAACATGTTTTTAATGTGTTGGGATTGAAGATGAATATGTGAGTGCTTATAACTGTTAAAACGCACTATATTTATAACAGTTAGTTGGTTTACAGAGAGT
>NW_022283292.1:0-5878 GCF_004355925.1 Anarrhichthys ocellatus
CCCACCACCTAAGCTGCTGATGAATAAAACTCTTCTTTGCTGACACAAAAATCCAATAAAGCTTTGTTTATAGTCGCGGGTGGCACCATGGGCGTGAGCCTCCATAAATGGCATGCGAGCTACGAGCAAGTTTATGCTCAACGAACTGTTCGATGCAGTATTCTCCGAAACCCCAGTTTAAAAAAAAAAAAGTACTGATAAGAAGCAAGACATTCGCAAAAAGACACAAACCAACCTTCACAATACTTAGGAATTGTAATCAACTGTAAACTCATATATCATATTCATAAACTACTTAACTGCCTTCAAACAAGCCCTGTAAAGAAATAAGTCCATTTTCTACCGCTTATCCGGGATCGGGTCACGGTGGCTGACCCAGACTTTCCTCTTACCCGCAACATTTTCCAGCTCATTCTGGGAGATCCCGAGGCGTTCCCAGGCCAGCTGGGAGATGTAATCCGCCTGTCGATCTCCCGCTCCATCTTACCCTCACTCGTGAACAAGACCCCGAGATACTTGAACTCCTTCGCTTGAGGTAGGCACTCCGTCCCCACCTGGAGGGAGCAATCCACCGGTTTCCGGCAGAGAACCATGGCCTCAGATTTGGAGGCGCTAACTCTCATCCCCGCCGCTTCACACTCGGCTGCAAACCGCCCCAGTGAATGCTGGAGGTCACGATCCTAGGAGGCCAACAGGACCACATCATCTGCAAACAGCTGAGAGGCGATCCCGAGACCCCCGAAACTGACGTTCTCCACCCCCCCCGGCTGCGCCTAGATATCCTGTCCATGAAAGTCACTGACAGGACCGGTGACAAAGGGCAGCCCTGGCGGAGGCCAACACCCACCGGGAACGTGTCTGACTTATTGCCGAGAATGCGGACACAGCTCCTACTGCAGTCGTAGAGACCGGATTGCCCGTTGCAACGGATCCGGCACCGCATACTACCGCAGCACCCCCCACAAAAACCCCAGAGGGACCCGGTTGAAAGCCTTCTCCAAGTCCACAAAGCACATGTAGACTGGTTGGGACTCCCAGCGAGCGTAAAGAGCTGGTCCACTGTTCCACGGCCGGGACGGAATCCGCACTGATCCTCTTGAATCCGAGGTTCGACAAACGGTCGGAGCCTCCTTTCCAGCACCCTGGCATAGGCCTTCCCCGGGAGGCTGAGTAGTGTGATACCCTGATAATTTGAGCACACTCTCCGGTCCCCCTTTTTGAAAATGGGAACCACCACCCCCGGTCTGCCAGTCCATGGGCACTGATCCCGACCCCCATGCAACATTGAATAGGTGTGTCAGCCAAGACAGCCCAACAGTGTCCAGCGCCTTCAGCATCTCAGGGCGGATCTCATCCACCCCCGGCGCCTTGCCACCAAGGAGCTTTTTGACTACCGTAGCAGCTTTTTTTTTTTTTACCAGGACAAGATGTTCAGCTCCATTTCTTCAATGGTCCAGACCGTGAGTCAGGACTGGTGAAGGTTCATGGCCTCAGAGAGTCAACATGGGGACAGTGGAACCAGCTAATTATCCCACATTATGCAAGCTAGATGTCGATTTTGTAAGCCAAATATACTGGACATATATACAAAATATTTGTATATAGGAGTTGGAGATCAAAAACAGAGCTGAAAAGAAACTGAATGATGGACTTACCTGGTGGCCAGAAATGTGACCCAAAGTCCTAAATTCATTGATTTATGATCATCATTACAATTCTGTAATGCTACAAAACGCATACAGTGTGATGATTGAAGATTAACATTTAAATGAGAAATAGTATTAATGTATTAAGCAACAACAAAAGGTACGAAAATCAAGAAATGGCGCCAAGGTCTGAGGAATAAGCTAGCAATTTAATGACGGTACTACACTATTGGCTGTGGTTACAAATTCTGATTTTGCTATATTACAAAATATCTTTGCTTTCTTTTTTACATTTAACCAGCAAAATGTCTATCTAATCTTTGTTATCCTGGTGCAGCTGACTGATATTTATAATATTCTATAAAAAGAGGGTTGCAGTCCATGCTTCCTGTTATAGTTTTATTTATAATAATTCTATTAGCAACGGCCTCACTGTAAGTCAATAAAAGCTCATAAAGGGCCGACAGCCTGTGCTGAAGAGCTCTAAGCTGAAACCTCTAGTTCTCTGTGATAATAATTAATACATGTAAATATACCATACATTCTCAAATAGTGCCGTGTGTTTTACAGTGTTGTTGTTTGGTGACCAAAAGAGGACAAAGAAGAAAAGATGTAATTTTACATTACATTATAGTCATTTAGCAGACGCTTTTATCCAAAGCGACTTACAATAAGTGTATTCAACGTAGGTATTCAAGAGAACTACTAGTCACCAGAAGTCATAAGTGCATCTCCTTTTTTGAAACAAGCATCTGAGATCATAAACCAGAGCATAAGTACAGTGCAGAAACACACGAATACAATAAGTGCAACAAACTAGTATGAATACAACACAATACTGCTATTCAGGGAATTTCAGCATGGACTTAGGTATTTACAAAAAAAACGCAAAATGTTTTCTTACTATGACTCTTCTGAGAACATCAGCAGCGAGTTAAAGATTAATTCTTGACTTCCCATGTCTGACTTCCTCTTCAGAGTGCCGCTAATGTGCCAAGTCATCACACTAAGCTTTAAATAAATATTACTTTTTAAAATTAAATTTCAAAGCCATTTAAACATTTCTTTGTTGTGCGTCTTTTTTTTTTTTTCTGGTTTATTTGAACGGGACAGTGCACATTAATAAAAACATTTCTGCAAATGCGCCAGTTAGCCAAAAGGCTATTTTTCATCTGTAGTCCCAAGAGGCAGATGTTACAAAATAAACCTAAAAACAGAAGATAAGATTAAAGTTAAAAGGTTATACAATATTGACAATTAATGCGTACACAAACAATGAAAAAAGTGAGAATAAAACTGTTATACATTGACAAGACATGCAACACAGAGGCTCTCAAAGTCAGCACACACAAAGCAAGTAAAAAGAAGGATAACTATGTTAAAATAGAAACATGGACTAAAAACAGTATTATGCTGTAGTTGTTTAGACACTAAAAAACATCCATGTCAGAGGCACAAAACATAAAAGCATAAAGAGTATGTGAAATACATAAATCAGTCAGACAGCTAAAAGAACAATAAAAGACATGCATGCAGGTAGATGAGGGTCGACCGGCAGTTTAAAGAAAGACAGAAAAGGTGACAACAGACAGATCGAGGGAAGTTCAACACAGACAGAGAAACAATTACAATCTAGTGCTGACAGAGCTGGGTACTAACTAACCATTTCTGTAATTGAGATTTAAATGAACTGTATGTTTTTAGTTCTCTAGAATTTCAAGTAATTCACCAGCCATAATTGTAAAAGCTTTTTGTAACAACGGAGCACTTACAAATGATGTTTGGAACAACCCTCTCACCTTTGCGCAAAGGTTGTGAGAAAAACAAACCAAACGATGTTTCAAGGTGAAAGATAAACACAGCTTTGTTTGCACAGAAAACGGTTCATTCAAGGCACTGCACCTGCTCCAGGTAAAAGCTGCGTTCGGGTTAGCTTCTGTCACGCATTCAAATGAATTCTTCGCTCTTTTAATGATGGTCACTTCAATGGGTGAAACTGTGAGAGACAGGGAGAAGGAATGAGGTGTTATTGCTGTAACTGACAAAATATTAATATACTTAACAGTATATCAGAAGAATATTGAGGATCAAGATCTCGTGTACTGATACAGTGTTGGCTTGCTTTCAAGGACACCTGGTTTGACATGTTAATTAGTTTCAAGGACATTCTGGATTAAAATACTTGGGAGGGAGAGGGGGAGAGAGATATAGAAATATCTACAATTGACAAAGACCTTGAACACTACAGCTGTAAGAGCTCCTCAGTTCGCTGCATTTGGAAGATTACTGGCGTCTGACTTTCAGAGGCATCTGTTCCTCAACACTATGACAGAGTGGTAAATCAAGTTCAAGGTGATCACACGGCAATGCTTCAATGAGTGACAATAGACAGTTGAAATAGGATACAGGATTCTTTCATGGCGAAGCCTGCAGGTGCAGCCAAGGTTCATTATTGTCTCAGCTTTCCATTATCTCAATGCAAATGGTGGATCAACAGTGTTCTGTTTGTATTGAGGGATGGAGGGGGAATTCCACCAGGAACAGGAGTTGAGATGTCCGTGTGAGTAAACTGCCAAAACTAAGGCTCCATTGTTCTAAACAAGATGGCAGCGTACTATTTAGGCTGCTAAACAGCTGCCAGTGCACATTGGTTTTGTTACTGGCATTGAGCTGTTGTCTGTTATTGAGTTGTTGTCCTTTTTCATTCTGCTTTGGCAACCAAATTCCACCAAGTAGTCTTTTGAAAAAAACAACAACAACATGTTATTCTTTTTGTTTCCAATAGTGTCTGAATTCTTGTTTGGTCCATGTCTTAATTGTTTTCATGTTCTTCTCTCGTGCAACAAAATAATCTAAATTTAAAAACCACTTATTAGCTTTCAGAGTTAAGTGTGATGCTTTGGTTATATGAAAAGAGATGGAGTAAAATGAACTCAAATATCCTTGAATTATTACAATTATCATTAAACATTATAATGCAAAGATCAATCACCTTAAGGGCCCAAATGGATGTCCAGCGTAGGGCACCAAAATGTCCAGAAACAGCTTCTGGATCTTTCTCTGACCATCCACTGATTCCTGGTTGATGATTTTGATTACCTCCAAGCTGAAGATGCAACCAGTCACATGCTATAATGTGACTCAAGTTACTCACTCAGATTGTGTGACGACACTTTAACTCAGCTGACTGAAGCTCATGTGATGCCGTTGGAAAGCTAATATGTGGACTTCTGAGTTTAGATTTAATTTGTACTCTTACAGAACTGTTCCCAAAGATAAATTCTATGCTCCAATTCTTGCAGTTATCTTGGCATTTTCCCTCTTGGGTGGATTAGAGAACATTCCCCTGGTTATGGTAGTCAAAAAATGTTGGCGTGGACCACCACAAAATGACAAACAGTGGTTATGTGTTTACCTCCAGTGAGCTCTGGTATGTACAGTTTTCTGAAGTCTGGATCACGTGTGAAATCTAACCACTCGAAATACTGCAGCTGATTAATTTCATTAGTTGAACACATTATCAGCCTTTAATTGCTCATTTACTCCAGGGAAGTGACGAATAGTTTGGTTGTAACGTTAGAGTATCCAGCATCAAGGATCAAAAAGTGAACTGCAGTCAATGAACTGCACAGCAACGCACCCACCAAGTATGAAATGAACAGTTCTCAGGGTATGCAAAGGACTTTCCCACACACAGACAGACAAGAGATTATTTGCTGCATAGCTAGATTAGATAATAGGTGTTTTAGTTTAGGCCTTCTATTATGAAAATAGACTTTAGCACACTGATAACCAAAATGCCTGATAGGAAGGGGCATTCCTCATTTTTCTTGCAAATTGCACAGTTTGTTGTAAATTGCGAGCAGCTGTGCAAGCATGAATGCATGTTTATCTCAAGGACCTCCACTTGGCTCCAGACTCCAGCCAAACATTCCAGCCCAGCCCTGCTACTGTATGTCTGTGCTCAATGTCCTGTGTTGTTAGCTGGCTCACAAGCTAGCCAGCAAGAGAACTAGCGAGCTTATAATACTGCCTACGCTCTACTTCCCTAGATCAATGACTTGAGAAAGCGTTTTGCTCTGTCACTTCCTGGCCTGATGCTCTATCTGATGCTTTATTCTGTCCTCATCTTTGTCCTGACCCTTGCCTTTCTTAGAAACATGAAGAAACAGTATTGCAAAGTAAGAATGCCTTTTGTATCCGTCCAGAAGCTGAAAAAGCCGACTTGAGCC
>NW_022283293.1:0-5878 GCF_004355925.1 Anarrhichthys ocellatus
GTCTCAAACACAATAAAACCCTCACAAGTGAGTTCATCACAACATGTCACCAACAAGCAGAACATCAGTCTGTCTGTGGAGCAGCCGTCAGGTAACGGTAGTGATGTCATACGGTAGTGATGTCATACGTCAGTGATGTCATATGGAGTTTGATCAGAAGAACAGAATCATCAATGAAAGATGATCACTGAGATCTTTGTTTAGCTGATTTTAGAACTTCTTGTGCTCATGAAAGACTTTTTGTTTACATACAAGAGTAATAAAGCAATGTGGATTATTTTCGTTATTGAGGAACAAAACAATCTTCCCGTCCTTGTGGTTTATCCCACAGGTTCCTCTCCTTGGTTCTGTTATAGCTTCCTCAGCGCTGTGGCCCTGAACGTGTGACGCTGTTACCTTGTTCGGCGGTGCTTCTATCTGCCACAGCTTCCTGAGGCTGTGATGAACTCGCAGACGGTCACCAAGGCACCTGGACGACAAACCATCACAAAAACAAAAAGAGACAGAAAACTCAGGTGAGAGGACATTAAAGCAACCCCCAGTTAGGATTATCACGCGGCGTTGTCCTTCTTTGTCACTATTGTCGGTGGCTTTCGGTCTCATTTATTCCTACCCACAATGCACTAGGTCATTATTCACAAATTCTCACAGCTCGGTGTAGTTCTGTCCCACTGTCAAATCATCATTTTTCAGGACTCTCTCGCAGATATTTTGAGCCCTTTATGACGACTTTCCATAAGTCTGGCTTTGCAGACTTTGCCCAATTGGATTACCCACAATTCATAGCGTTGTAACGTTAAACACAGGGGTTACCAGTGGAAGCATTGAGACAAAAAGATAAACACAGAGGACGAGACATGGATGTTCAGCCTGACACAGAAACACTAAGGGTTAAAAGTGGTACATTAAAAACACAGATTACATTACACAGATTTATTCATCGTTGAAGCTGTTTTGACAAAAACGAGTAAATAGATTATTTGACAATGACCTCTCATCTTGTCAGGAGAGATCCTGGAAGACGTTTGAATCAGAAGAGAGAAGTACAAAATAAATACTCGTACAAAACAAGTTTCATGGGGACACTTACTGCAAAGCCATCTTCTCCAGATCAGCATCCTTGAGGTACCACAGCCCGACCCCGGTGATCTTTTGCGCTGCACAACAGAGAAGAAAAACATAATTCATGTTTGGGTTTAATATGTCACAGCAGTCCCAATAAGGAAATATTAAACAAAGCACCAGAAACAACGGTCTATTCATCCAAACCTCTAAATGTATCTTCCCAATCTCCGAGACCTTCTGCTCGCAGGTACCGACACGTTTGCTCCACTCCCCATCGCATGTAGTCAGACTCCTGCAGCCGGGGCTCCGACACTCTCTTCTCCGGCGTTTTGAAGCTGTCATCGGGGGTCAAAACCGCCTCCAACGGTCGTTTTCTGCTCTCCATGTTGGACCGTAGAACGGGCGGGAGGTTCGGGGTTAAACGGCTGAATTACAGCCGGTAATGTTCCCAAAAAGGTCGACCCCTCCAAAAACAAACAGCTGATCAAACCACTCTGCAAAAAAGACACCGAACTGGTGAAAAATACCCGGGTTTTGTTGCTACACCGGGGTGTGGCGACACTTCCGGTGACTGTTTTTTCAAAATAAAACACGACAGGCGAAGTGTGTACAGTATTCAAACGGTGAGAGACAAATTAATTGTTCCATGACACGATGTCCTAAATACCAGTAACACTCACACAAGACCAACACCTACAGATCTTTCAAACTAAATAGTTGTGGTTGGGATTTTTGCTGCATATTTTTATTATTGGACATTAATCACAATGCTTTATTTGCTTCAACCCCCGATCAGAAACTAAATCAAAAGTTGATGATGAGCTCCATTAAACGCTAACCTGGACTCTATTGAATAGGTGGACATATTTAAAGATTTTATTTCACAAGTAAATCAACTTACTTCCGGTATTGTACTTGCTTGTTTAAAGTTAACTTGATGCAGGTCGCTTCCTATTGGCTGGCACAAGGAGGGCGGAGCCACAAGCAGCGGAGCGAATGACGTCGGTTGAATCTACTCGTCATCTTGAGAGTCCTGCTTCTATGGAAGAAGAAGCTCTGAGGCGTTCGAGGTATACTGAATGAATAGTGCTGAGCAAATTTGAATTGTAACGTTATTATGATGTGTTCAAATGTAACTTTTGAAAGAAACAAAAATCAGTTTTGAAGGAGGAGATGTTTTCACAGCACTATAAAATATCTATTGAAGAGAAAACTATGACTTGTTTAATTTCCTAACACTAGATCTAAGCAGCTTTATTGTTGTTTTTAATAAAAGCAAGTATTTCAATAGAAACACAATTATCTATTCATTTAAATGTTGCGTTTTTATGCAAATAACCACAATAGATGAAGATAAAGTAAATGGATAACATTTAGAATTATAAAATAAATAATAAAATAAAGTCAAAGAACCATGCTAAAAGCTTGTTCACAAAATCTGAACAAAGCATAAATTTGTCCTTTTAAATATCACTTGACTTTACCATCGTGGTGCAATAAAGTCTAAGATCAAATTAAAACTGCTTGGTATACCATTGGGTGAGGAATTAATTTCATGTCCTGTTATATGTATTTCTCCAGTTTTATTTGTGTGTCAGCAAAAGTGCTCGCATTTGTTTGAAGAAGTATTAGTTTCGTACAGATTCTCAGGTGACTCTGGAAAGGTTCCTTGTGGATCAAGGAATTACACATCAAACGGAGCCAGATTACTCGGCCTTGTTAGAAGTATACATTGTAACAACTTCATGTAATTTAAGTGTTGTCATGATCTGTTTCTCTGATAAGCTGATTCTGCGGACAAAACCAGGACGGAGCACAGTGCTTGAAAAATGTGAAGAAACTGGGACGTTGTGTGGAACGAGGAAGATAGTTAACATTCTGGCAACACACATGGTTGAGACTGAAGGGTAAGTTTCTTAAAACGACGGTATAGATAGGACTGTAAGGACGAGCGAAATTGTGTGAAATTGGAAAGATAAAACGAATACAGAAGTAATTGGCATATAGGTAAAATGTCTGTGAACATCATTTACCTCTTTGTGGGATTATCACGTCTCTGTTCTCTACTCGTCTCAAACCTTCCTCATTCGTGTCCGTAACCGTAAAGCTAAGCTCTGACTGCCACCTCTTTACAACACATTTTGAATCTTTAATCATTACAAGTAATCAAAAACATTTACAGAAATCCTCCCAGAATAGACGGCGGGTCTTTATGGCAGAATTACCGCGACATTTCTGAATCCTTCCCTCAATGGCCTCTCTTTGGCGTTTGAGCTGCTGAATAATAGATTTGAATTTCATCCGACCCCCCGAATAACAAATACATTTTACATATACAGCTCGTCTTCTCAATATTGCCTGACATCGTAGGATAGTTATGTCTTAACTTTCTCTTTCAACACGCTGTAATGACGTTAGATTCAGGCGGATACGTTGGCCTCTGGTGATTGGTTAGCGAGAAATCGAACCCCCTACCTCAATACCTCAATACATAAATGTGTAGGAGTAAAGGCAACGTCAGACCGAAGATGGAAACAGAGTGAAAGGAGTTTACATTCTGTCTATCAGTCAAGGGTGGGACCGTGATACGGCGTCTCAGCAGCCTGAGGGAGTAGGATAAGAGCCCGCTGCTCTTATCCTACTCCCTCAGCCTAAAGAAAACGCAGAAGATCTGCACAGCTCAGGCCTTGGACCATCTGGTTCTGTTTCTCAAGGATACTGGGCTACAATAAAAATTACATATTGTCACTGAAGAGAATATTAAGACGCAACTTGATATGTAAAGGGATAAGTTTGGAAACGATGACGTAGACACCCACGTTTGCTACTTGATTGGTTGTTAGTCACGACGTGTCCTTCCCTGATTCGTCACGCCCCGATCACGTGACCACCACCCGGAAGATCACAAACAACAGTCTTGATTAACGATCGACTACCAGGTGAATTCAACATGGACAACTGATTACAGGTGTTGCTGACCTTGCTGTCTTCACTAGCAGCTGTTGTGCAGTTAAATTCTGCAGTTTTGTGGAGGAAACAGTTGCGAGCGGCGTGTCCAGCGGCATTATCAGCCCTGAAGTCCTGGTTTGAGGCTTTGAGGAGGGCGATGGACACAAAAAGGAGGACTTGCCTTTCCTTATTATTGCTTATTTTGTTCTGCACAACTACTGTGAAGTTCACACAGAAACTGTAAAGGAACAAAAGCAGTAAACGCTCCAGTACGACAGAGACTTCAGCCACCCGGCAAAGCTACGAGTGAGAAAACAGACAACGAACCCGAGGAAACGAGTGACAGACGTGTGTTGACTACATTTATTGACCCATAATCTAGTAAACTTTCATGTGTAAGTGTTTTTATTTTAACATGAAATGTGTCTGTTTGAGTTTATAGAGGAAGACTTTAAGAATCAAGCACGACCTTTCATTGTTAAAGACTACTTTCTGTAACAAAGCAACCAATCTACTTCCTGTTTACAACGACACCCGCATGCCCAATGTACTTGAATAGTCACGTAATATTCGTTTTCACGCGTGCTAGTCTGGACGGAGGTCAGATGATACAAAGAATAACAAGGTGTCTTTGAGTGTATGAGCAGGTACCACTTTTAATTACATACACCTGTAAAGTGTATTGTGAAATGTGCTGCTGTAGGTTCAAACAACACCCATTGTGTTCAGAATTGTTGATGATGATTTTGAAACCTCAAATCCACTCGGGTCAAAACAAGGCATTCCTAAGCTTGGATGTTTATATGTTACCACCACGTCTAAACTGATCCCTGATGAATATCCATCTCATTTCTTTGTTTCATTCCCAACGTGAAAAAAATGTCTTAGACCAATGCTGACTTTGTTTGTAGACGTCAGTGCGAGAGCAAAATGGGATGAAAGTATAATTTACTGAACAACTACTATGTTACCAAGTAATGGGCGACAATGTGGGTCTGAACTCAATTCTATGAGTCTTTCAGTGCAAACTGCTACTGCAGGATGTGTTACTGACTAAGCATCAGCTGAAACAGTGTTCAGCATAAATGATCCATGTGAGTCGCTTTGCACCAAATTAACCAATGAGGACCGTTACAGTTATCTCGGTGAGAATCCAACGGAACATTCTGGTTTTGCAGGGTTTCTACTCGTCCATATGAAAATGTCCTGTAAAATAGTTTCAACATTATCTTCCAATGAACTACTAGTCTTTTCATCGTTTCACATGAAATGGTAGTTAATAGACCAGAGTATTGAATAGACTGCTGTGGTTTTATGTGATGGAAAGTACTTCAGACAACACCCATTAGGAGACAATGGAACAGGCTGCTCTTGGTTATGTTATGAAAACACTGTGAACACACCCAAGTCACATGGTAGCACATACGTTAAAGTTAAAGTTACTGTGAGGAACCTTTAACTGGTCCTGAACCAGTCTCAGTCTAGTCCTGATCCTCTATCAGACCTCCATCAGTAAAGAGACCATCAGAGAGAAGATGGTCCGTTTCTATAGAGTTATTCTTAATGCTCGTCATCAAAGCCACCGGGTCGGATTCTGGTGAAACCAGATGAACTCATGCAGGTTCACCAGAACCTCCTTCAGCTCAGACTCAGATAAAAAATTATAGTGATATAAATAATAATCTCATATCTTGACGTCCCTACCTGAACACTGGTGCAGGTGTTATGCAGTTATTCCATGGGTGAACTTTGAACACTGACTTGTTGACGTGTTCTCGTCGTCCATTGTTCGTATTTTACGCTGTAAGAGTTAAAACACTTTCAGTGTTAATAATGACATTTTACAAAAGTGATGATTTAACAC
>NW_022283294.1:0-5878 GCF_004355925.1 Anarrhichthys ocellatus
TGAGGGTTCAGGGTTTGAGGGTTTAGGGGGGACACTGGGATTGGGCCTGCGTGTTGAAGCTACGAGCTTTGTCAGCATTTCAGCTGTTGTGTTGAAACTCTTTTTTTGTTCCAATGCTTTTTTTTACATTACACATTACCGACTTTGTGTCAGCCCCGTGGCATGGAACCCTAAAATGTTCAATGTTAAATTAGTTCAAGCGGTTAAGCAGACATACATTCGCCAAACCATAAAGTTGTGCTGTTCATGAAGTCTTGTCCCTTGTAAAAACAAAAACAAACACACTTCTTAAAAGCCATAAAAGTCAAACACTGGGGTTAGCAGTTTGCCTATAAGTACCTACAGACACCTCTAGCTGCATCCGTATTGATGTCTGTATCGGACGATTTCAGAACTGAAATGTGCTGAAGGGAAGAAAAGCATGTGGAGGAGGTTAACTTTGACCAATAAGGAGTTGAATTGAGTTCTTCGGAAGAGGTGAAGTCAGATCATTGACCAGTCTTTCCACCTTTTGCTGCTGACAGCATTGAACGCACACGCTAACTTAAGTGTGGCAGATGTTCCCCTTCCCCTCTGTGACTGGTCCTTTGAGACGTTAACGTAGAAGAGTGTGTCATTAACCGGTATTTATGTTGACTTGATCGAGATAATGATTTGATCAACGCCTGAGCACAGCAACTCAATAGTTACCAGCAATTAGCCAGTGCCCTCTTGCCCAAGCAATGACTTTGTTGTCAAGTGTGACATACCTCTGCACTGTTGCAACGGAACAGATGAAACCCATGTTAAGAGTTCAGATAGAATTCTACCTGCCTGCTTGCTGACATCCATCGGCTGGTCTGGATAGATATAGATAGGGGAGACGTGTCTTCTACATACCTCACTGTAATGAATCTAAATCTAAATTCACTCTCTAATAATTTGATAACTCAACAAAATTTGTATAAGAACAGAAAACCCTCTTGTTCCTTTTCATCGTAAAACTTTAGACTCAATTTTCTCTCTCTCTCTTTCTCTCTCTCTCTTTCTCTCTCTCTGCTCCGTCTGGTTCACCAGGTGGCAAAAAGCAGGTGAACTCTCCTTAAAGGAACATTCATGTAAACGTCACCAATGCCTGAATGACAAAAAGCCATCACCTTAACAGATAGATGAAGCCAGCGATGTTGTCAATGTCTTTGAAGAGGGCTTCAGAGTCAAGAAACCTTACAGATGGCGAGTATGACATGACTCTGTTGTGCATTAATTACAAACGGCATCAACAGCAGAATGTTATTTGAGAATGTAAAGATATTAAAGTTGTGAGGTTCCATAGTATGGCTACTTAACGCTTTAATCGAGGCCTACAGTCCGACTGCTTTCTCTGTCTTTTCTGTTTGTCTCCGCTGAAATGGACAGACGCAGACAGCATTGCTGTCAGAAATGTTTCCGTCCGTCTAGTAGTCTGAGGAGGTATGGACTCACTCACCCTGCAGACAAACTACCTCGGTGAGCGATGCGACAGCAGTTTCAGCCAACTAAACAGGTACGAGTCCCACCTGCATACCCACGCTGAAGAAACGCCGCGCTGCTGCAACAAATGCGGGAAGCGTTTCAGTAGCCAGAGCTTGTATGGAAAAACACCTCTGCAGCTGCACTGGACTGCACACATGCGACCAATGTGGGAAGAGTTTCAGCTTCTTGAGCCATTTCACCAGGCACCTGTGTGTCCATACCGGAGAGAAGCTGTGGCTAAGTGGAGAGTAGGGCCGTCCTTCAATCAGAGGATCGGCGGTTCGATCCCCGGTTCCGCTAGTCGCATGTCGATGTGTCCTTGAGCAAGACACTTAACCCCAAAATTGCTCCTGTAGCTGAGCCTACGTGTATGAATGTGATAGAATCTGAATTGTAAGTCGCTTTGGATAAAAGCGTCTGCTAAATGGCTGTGATGATGATGATGATGTGATGTAAGCTGTAGCAGTGTGACCAGTGCAAAAAGAGGTTCAGCTTGTTGAGCAGTTGTAAGGACCACCGGCGCGTCCACACTGGAGAGAAACCATACTGGTGTTCTCAATGCAAAAAATGATTCGCTTGGCCGAAATCCTTGAAGGTACAGCTGATGTAAATGATGAGAGCTCGACTGAGTGTAGGAGGGATTTATTTTATTATAAATGACAGGGAAATTATTTATGCGGGTAATCTCAGCAAGGTCACCAACTTCACTGTGTGGAAAATGACTCGCACTCTGCGCAGCAGGAAATCAGAATGCTGTAGCAGTTATTACAAATGTTAATTTATTTAAAAAATGTAATTGAGCTGTAGGGATTCATCATACAGACACCAGACAAACAGATTCTGTTGTATTTCTTAGAAAGCAGCTGCTCAAGGAGTGTTTCTGTACTGTTGAAGCACTCTTAAAATATGTACATATACTGAAAGTAAAACAGAAACATCGCGACGTAAATATGGAAAACACATCAAAAACATCACTAACGTAACTTCAAAATGACTCAACAACACTTTGGGACTGGAACACTGCTCTCCTCATTGAAAGTCCTGTGTTTGTTTGACCCATCCAAGCAAGGACATTAAAGACAGCAAAGTAGAACAGAGAAACTAAGCATAAACATTTAACATTTCAGTACAATATAAATATAAACTGACATGCAAAAAGCAAGAGTGGTGTTGTTATTGCACAGTGACTTACAATTTGTAGTGTCCATTTGGTGAGACTGGGCTGGAGTAGCAAACTTGTATTGATGAGTAACATTTTCTTTTTTTTTTAACAGTAATAACGCCCACTGGTGTTGGATTTCCACTAGTTCAGCACAGTAAATCTACAACGTTTTCTTCTCTAAAGATGACACTTTACAAACAAAGAACAGTTTCATGAGGCTTGCTATGATCCAACATTATGATTATGATAGGTTAGATAATAATTTCATGAATCCAATATTATTAAAGCTGTAAACAATTCTAATTTAAAAAGTCCACTTCTATTTCTACCATTTTGTCTGCATCATGACGGAACCGTCATCTTTCATGTTTTAGCTACCCGGCTGTCGCTGACTCACCCAGCTGTGATTCACCTGCACATGTTGTACATATGGTTACTGTCACACACACATGCAATGTGACTGTTTGACAGAAGTCCAGATGTAAAGTGCACTCATATTCTCTCACACACACACACACACACACATCTGTACCTTATAGTGCAGCCTGTGGGATCTCGTTACTAACGGCGTCCCGTCAATATCTCCTACCTCCTCTGTAATCGCTGCCTCTGAGCTTCAGCGTGTCATCCCCTGTGTTTTCTGCCTAACAACCTTTCATCCACTATCATAGCTGCTTCACACATTCAATGAAATCACATTTCATCTATTCATCCTATTGTTCAACCAAATGATCATAACATTCCATGTGGGGTTAAAAGGTATTTATGAACAAAGAAAACAGCTCAGTTACATTCTTTATGGTAACTTTTTGTAATTATTTTGTTTGCCATTTTTGCCTCAGATAGGACAGGTCGACTGGAAATGGGGGCAGCAAAGGGCCACAGGTCAGATTTTCCCCCAATTACACTAATTTCTATCCAATTATTAATTTAGTTCAATCAGTGTCTCACAAACTTTTTTTCTGGGGACCCAAAATTAAAAAGAAATTCACAGAGGGCTCTATAAATCATGAGAGGAAGTTAAAGGCCGTTTTTTTTCCAAACATTTCCACGTCACCATCAGGTAAACCAGCCATTTAGAAGATATGTTCATTTAGTAAAACACAACTTTGTTTAGTTCGTGTTATTGTAAACATGTTCTTTCAGGATGACAGAGTAGGGGAAGTGGAAAGTGAGAGTGTTGGAGATGTGCTGACCACAGTGAAATCACAAGTGTAAAGTAGCCCAAAATATATTTAATCATTTAAATATATATAAAATATTTGTTTGCATTGCGGCTACGAGTGTGTGACTATTCTCAGGCTATCTCGTTCTTTTCATTTCCTCTCATCGGTTAAACAAACAGAATGTACGCTAGCCCTTCATATTTGATTCAATGTTATAACTACAATTATCAGAACAATACATGCAGGCTCCCTCGTGCCGCTTAAAGGTGTACTGCTGCATAAAAGACTATTTAAGAAATTCTGCACATTGATTTGGAGAGCCTGATCAAGTCTTTGGGCATGACGTGTTTATATGAAGCATCTAAAAAACCTTAGAGAGCAGAAGGTCAATACTTCAAATGTCTTGAAGATGGAAACAGGGAAAACCACACCTTAATATGAAAATACAATTTGATATGATCACTACTGTTATATTGTCAATTGTTTATTATCTATTTAGTTAAAGAATCATCAAGAGGAGTTTTAGCTGTCGACAAAAACTTAAAAATGTTCTCGTATATGCTTTTAAATAAAAGAAGCTCTTACTGTTTTTGTGTCAATGCATTTTCTGGTTCATCAGATTTTAAAAGCTTAATGTTAAATAAATGAACAAGCTGTAGAATTTCCTCATCACACAGGATCATTTTATTCTTCTAGATTAACACACCAAAATCCTTAAATTTAAGCTATTACCTAAAACAAAATCTTAAATTCATGATACACAAAAAGCAAAGAGAGTGTGTGTGTTAACATATATGTTATTTTGTAAATCCCGAACAGGATGAAGCCTTTCCCAACACGTGTGGGCGTGGCAGCTGGGGCCTCGGCTGCTCACAGCGTCTCACTCTCTTACATCACGGTCCCCTCTGAGATAACGTTCAGCCGGAGCAGCCCGGGATGTGCCGCCAGTGACCCGACGCCGTCTGTTGTGACAGGGGGAGCACAATGACACAGCAGAGGGGGCACCCGTTTCACAATAAGGGCTTCCCTTTCATATAGCACTGACCCACATACACGGAAGCTCAGGGCATGCATCGCTGGCTGCAGTATGCACCCGAACACAGCTGAAGCAGACTGACGTAAACCACCGGGAGAGAACACTTTATCGCCCCATACCCACTCTGGATTTAGAAAACAACACCAGCAGGTTTCATGACACTATCATTTGAGTAAACCTTGGTCTCAGTTCTGAGACTGCATTTAAAGAGGGTCTGTGAGCAATGCTTAGAGTAGACTCAGCTTTAAAATGTGTTTACATTAGAATGGAGTGACTTGCAAAGAGAACACGTACAGATAATGATATGCCAGTTCCATAGGGATACATGTATCTGAGTCCAGCACCCTGACAACAGCTTCACCTCAGCAGCCAGTCTGTTCAGGTCCCTCCCAGAGGACGGTCTCTATGACGACAGAGACAGATGTGAGGAGACTGTTTGTCTCTATACTTCTAATGAGCCGAGACTAATCATGAGAAGTGCAGTCAACACCAAACCTGCTCTGTTCTGTCCCTCCATGTGTCGGGGGAAAGGGAAATTTACAAGAAGACTAATAATAATCAAACTTAAGTGATTTTTTTTATTTATTCAAAATGACAGTATGGATTCAATATTCCGTTTATTTTCATAGCTGATGTAGTCAAGCAAATGTAGAAAAATATTTATTTTATTTTGATAAAGAAAACCAAAATAAATGCTCTTGTTACAAAGAAATGAACTTTATCAGGCTCCCCGCTCCATCAATGCAACAATAATGAGCTGTTGATACAGGATCCCACGGAAGCCCACTTCTGACAAGAAAAGATAAAAAAGTAAAGTTAGACGTGATAAAAATAAAGACAGTCATGATAAGTCTTTTTATGTCTTAATGAGTAAAAGTCAAAACTTTGACGTTATAAATCAAAAGTCTGCTTAACTAAATCAAAATGATGAGACATGTAACATTTTTGAAAAGGCAAGTCATATATATACATTGTTACCTTTCCCCTTGACATGTTCCTAGTAATATATATATATATATATAT
>NW_022283295.1:2500-5876 GCF_004355925.1 Anarrhichthys ocellatus
CCAGGTAGATGATGCGGATGAGGAGAGGGAGGATGAGGAGGTACGGGAAGGAGGTTGCAGAGAAGACGTAGATGCTCATTTTGGACCTGAAACATTTGCTCATGGGAGATGGAGTTGGAGGGGAGGGGAAGAGGAGGAAGAAGAGGGAGATAATCGAAGGAAAAGGAGTTGACTGACATGTTTAAATACATGGAAGTCTGAAGAGGCGAAGGGAGAGGAAGAGAGAACAAAACATGTCTCGTCAAAAGAGGAAAATTCAAATATCATGGAGACGGTTACATTGTTTTTGTTAATGACAAAATTCACTTGAAATAATGGGTTCTCCAAGTAAGACTAATTCAATTAATACAATATAAAAACATGTAAAAAGACAAAATATGCATTTAAATGTGTGAGAACCTTGAATCACAAGTGTATAATACCTTTGCAGCAAAGAAATTATAAACGATATCAATAAAAACATGAAAACCCTGGAAATGAAGTTTAACACAAAGTTTTCCTCTACAGTTAAAACACATAAATAACTAAGTATCTGACTAACTCAATGTTTAACTCGCCCGTTTCTAAAGAACAGCTCAGCAGAGCTTCTCCTGCGTCTGCAAACTCTCTCACTGCAATCTGATCCAAATATATCTTAACGAGGTGCGTTAAAAACAGCTGAGAGGGGGACTGTGTTTTTCATGCAAATCAGATTTAATGATATATTCTTTACGGTACATTACAAAACAGGCAAATGTATTATTCACATGATTGTGTCACTGGGAGGTGAGGTCCCAGGACAGCAGCACCACTATTTGAATATCATCAGTTTGTCGTCTGTGCTGCATGAACTGTTCAACACGAACACAATCAAACACAAACACAGTGAATTATTATATTTATTCATTTTAATACAAAATGTAATACATCATCGGTAACACTTTATAATAACTACACGCTATGAAGCATTAGTTAATATGAGTAAACACTTAATTCATCATTTATAAAGTATTGTATCATTAGTATGCAATTCAATTCTTTATAAAGCATAGATAATCCTCACTAGTTGAGGTCACACAAAACACTTAATAAATGCTTTATAAGGCATAGATAATAGATGAATTGCAGTATTATTACATGTTTATAAAGCATATATTAACATAGTCCCTAACCATTAGTGCATATCTAAATCATTATATATATAAATGTATGAATAATGTACATCTAAATAAGTTATTAATAATTTTATTATTTATCAAGAATACATAATAACCACTGACAATCAATTTGGTTTTAAAAGTAAACATAGCACAGACTTATGCATATACGCACTGAAGGAAGTTGTTAGTAAGTACAGGAGACATAACTCTACAATATTATGTGTTTCCTGGATGCATCTAAAGCTTTTGATGGAATTAATCATTCTAAATTGTTTATCAAACTACAAGAGCGAGGGGTCCCTCCATACTTGACTAGGATTTTGCACTTTTGGTATTCACATCAAACCATGCGAGCTAGATGGGGTAAGAGTGTATCTGCACCCTTCCTAGTGACCAATGGCGTCCGACAAGGTGGAATACTGTCACCTGCTCTTTTTAATCTATATATGGATGATCTTTCGAAAAAACTAAGAGTGTAAGACAGGATGTATGGTGGGGGAAAGTCTTGTTAACCATCTGATGTACGCTGATGACTTAGTGGTCCTGTCTCTTTATAGCGCTGGTTTACAGCAGTTGCTCAGAGTCTGCTCACGGTATGGCGTGCAGTATGACATCAAATTCAACTCTAAAAAGAGTGTTTTTGTATGCTCAAGCTAATATGCTGGCACGTAAATTTCATATGTGTACAGATGACATAAAAACAGCTCTCTGAAGAGCCTACTGTACTCACTGTATACAGCACACCTGTGGTGCAGCTACAGCAAAGCCAAAATGAAGAAGATTCAGGTGGCATCTAATGATGCTTTTAGAATCTTGCTCAAGCTTCCAAGATGGACAAGTGCTCGTCATATGTTTGTGAGTCGTAATGTTCCCGCCTTCCATGCTGTGTTGAGGAACTTTATCTACAAATTTAAATGTCGGTTAAATGACTCAGAAAATGTAATTATAAAAGCCTTAACTGATCCAACACAGAGTGACACAAGATATTCTTCTTGTTTCTGGAAACATTGGAACAAATGTTTTTAACGAGTGACTTTTTTAACTGCAATGATCACACTTGTGTCTTGGTGTCCTCGTATTGTATTGTATTTTATATATTGTTGTATTTGTTTTTGATACTATATGGACTCATGAGTCTGAAATAAAAGTTGATTTACTAACACTTTATAAATTATGTTATTAATCATCTACAACTCTTTAATAATTGGTTTGTAATATATATAATATTTAATTTAGAAATGTGGAATCCATAATTTATAAAGTATGAAAACACAATCATCAAACACATAATAGACGAGCTTATTAATGAAGAATAAAACATTTATAACTGTTGTTATGAACTGTATACTAATGAGTGTTAATGTAGGAACAATGCTTTATAAAGGATGAATGAAGTGTTTACTCATACTTAACTAATCCTTCATAGCGTCTAGTTATTATAAAGTGTTACCGAAAGTTTTAATGAATGAATGTTCCTGTATTCAAATGAAGTGATAAAGGTGACAGCATTTACTCCCAATTATGAACGTGTGTGTTTAGGTTGTGTCATCTAGACAGACGGTAATGATATAGTGATGCAGAATAAATGGTTTCATGATTTTGCGTTGCCTGCCTCTTAACTGAAGCCACCATGCTCGGATGTTTGCGCTCTGATCTCACTGCAGAGCAATAACGAGGAAAATACATTTACCTATCGCCATCCACCCGCAGAAACTCTCATCAGTTCTGCAACATGCAAAGAAGCCGTGCTCTCACTTGTTCCTATGTTACACACACACACTCTCAAAAACACACTCATAACATGCATGCATTAATGTGTGTGTGAGCCAGACAGCAGTGAGTCAGTGAGGTTGGAGACGCTGGAGAAGGACGATCACAAACTGCTGAGGTAACAATATCAGAAGACATTCTTTTTGATTGAGACTTCTTTCTTTTACCTGAACAGACTCACACTATTATCATTATTGTTGATGTTATTATTATTACATTTTATCTTATCATGTGTACTGCAGTTGGGTCGCCAAAGTGTTTACATCCATTTGGGATAAATGCTTAAATTGATACCGTGTACTTTTAGTCATCTCACACTGTTGCTGCTAACATATATTTTTGTTCTTTAATGACGTTTTCATTAAGTTCATCAATTCAGATTTGTAAAATAACATTTAAAAATAATTTTAGAATCCCTTTACAGCATGTGAGATGAGGAGTGTACTCAGGTATCTTTCAGTTGGATG
>NW_022283296.1:0-5875 GCF_004355925.1 Anarrhichthys ocellatus
GTGTGTGTGTGTGTGTGTGTGTGTGTGTGTGTGTGTGTGTGTGTGTGTGAGAGACCTCCTTGTGGTCCTCCATGACTGTGAGGATGGTGTCGATGGTGCTTAGGATGCCCAGAGCCATGACAGTCTTGTCCTCGTTCTCCTCGTACTCCTCACTCTGAAGAACCCTAGTGAAAATCTCCGCCTGTCAAACACACACATAGTGGTTACACACACACACACTTCAGTCAACATCTTCTGCAGTCACAGACGTCGCATCAAGACACAGAAAACCACAATGCATCTGCAAATTTAAGAGAGCCAAAGAGGAATATTTAAGGCATTGTCAAACATGAAATGATATGCTTTCTTTTGTGAAACTATTTTAAGGTCTCAGCTCAACTTGCCAGAAAAAAATCCACAAAAATGGGATAAATACCTTCAGCCCACAATGTTTGGAATGAGGACCACAAAACAGTTGACAACCCAACATAATCCATAATATTTATTAGTTTGGCAGAGAGGCGAGGTATCCATCGGAGGTACCGAATAATTAGAAGTTAAGTGGCTTTGTTTTGGAGTGAATAGTGGTCATGAATAGGCTCTGAACAGAACACCACTTGTATGGAGCCAAATCCAGGGCAATAGTTTTGATCATTTGAAAAAAAAAAAAGAAACTGAAAGTTAAAAATTTGGTCTTGAACTTGGAAAAATACAACAATGTATTCAAACTAATAATAAGTGAATATAAAGTTTGATTCAGTTCTGGAATCGGCTGCTGGTGGACACCTCGTCTCTGTGCTTAAGTGCAACGGTGCCATTCTAGCGGGGGTCTGAGGAGGTGCCTCGGGGTTTGGCTGGGACCCTCCTCCGCCGCGGTGGGGTACCCGATCCTGAGAACGTGAGCCAGGGGAGCCACGCTGTTGTCCTCCAAAAAGCCATTCGACTACAACTTCAGATCAGACTAGACAACCCGCTGAATTTAGGCATATTACTAAGAAACTAATTCCCTCAGTCGGGGCGAGCGAAGAGGTAAGAACCCAGCGCTGTATCCCCGTCCGACGGGCAAATTGGGGAAATGTGGCGTATGCAAGACCACTTGCCTGGTGAGGCTCAGGGGTCTGAGACCTTCTGATCGAAGCTCAGCCTGTGGACGGTGTTAGGACGCCAAGGTCCGGTCTTATCAGTGTCGGGTTGTTTGGTAATGCAGCCCAAAGCGTGTAGTAAACTCCATCTAAGACTAAATACCAGCACGAGATGGATAATCAAAAAGAACCATAAGGGAAAGTTGAAAAGAACGTCAAGAGGGCGTGAGACCGTTGAAAGGTAAACGGGTGGGGTGCAGTCTGCCTGGGGGATTCAACTCGACGGGTTAGGGACGGCCGATCGGTGTGGGAGGATGCCCTTGCGGGACCTCTCCCTGGCGCTGGTTGACTCTTGTCGAGGGAATTTTTGTATAGCCCAAAATCACAAATCATAAATTTGCTTCAGAGGGTAATTGCGTTAGTCCTTGCTGATTGGCTAATTGTTATTCCCCCTGCTTTGCTTGTTGGTTAATAACCTGCTGGTCTGTTGTGTTCCTACCAGGTTCTGCGTCATGTCCACAGCGATAGCGGCCACCTCCTGGTTGTACTCGCAGATCATCTTCTGAATAACGTTAGTCAGGTCATCGTTCTCCGTCTCTTTCACCACATGCAGCAGCTCCTGCATGACCGGCCGGATGTACGGCCTGATGTACAGCTTGGCTACACACGCACAGAAAAGAGCATGAATCACAGTATATGTCATTTCATATCATTTTATATATCTTTAAAGCTTTGGTAAGGCATTCATTTCATGGTCATATTTGCACTTTTTGCATTAGCCATATTCATCCAGTGGTTTCATCCCTTTCAGTCTTTTCACCCGTTTTCTATTCTGAACTTTACAGCAGTATCAGTTGATTGAAGTGTTTAACAAATAAACAACAAAAAAATAACATCTAAATTCCTCCACACACCTTGTTCTTGGTTGCTGACCAGCGTCTGTAGAGCCATTGCAGCTTCCACCTTCACGGGCATCTCTTTGTCGTCAATCAGATCCTGTTTCACCAATTCGACAGCGTTCCTGAGCACCAGCTCATCATGGAAACGCAGTGGGCTGAAGCAGTGGAGCACCCAGCACGACTGCCAAAGCACAAATTAATTACCACCCATACATGTTTCATCTCAGTCCATCCAGTTCTTAGATATCTGAAACCACACATATGTAACGGTCCATTAATCGTCTGCACAGCACACACCATCCTCTGTTCTTAGACCCTCGCATCGGAAAAGGAAAAACCCCCAAATAAACCTTTAACGGGGGAAACAGTTAAGAAACCTCCAGGAGAGCAACAGAGGAGGAACCCCTCTCCCAGGATGGCAAGAAGTGTAACAGATGTCAAGTGCACAGAACGTACATATGATATAAATAATACATATAAGTTAAGTAATAGCAGTAGTAGCACTAATAATAAATTATGACTACTAATAATAACAGCAGCCTTGGATATAACAGAATAATAATGATAATAGCAGCAGTAATAGTAACAGTAATGGTAATAGAAATGTGACTAATAATAATAATAATAATAATAATAACAATAATAGTAGTTGTGTGTGTGTCAGGCACAGCCATGGCCGAGGCACGACCAAGGTCCAGGTATAACCACGACCCTTCAAATGGTGAATGGACTGTTCCTGTATTTCTCTGTTCTAGTCTTCTGACCACTCAAAGCTCTTCAACACTACATGTCATCATTCACCCATTCACACCCTGATGACAGGGGCCACCATGCAAGGTGCCACCTGCCCATCAGTACTCTAACAAACCATTCACACTCATTCACACTCTGCAGGACTAGCCTGAGGGAGCTTTGGGGTTAAGTGTCTTGCCCAAGGAAGCATCGACTCATCCAATGAGCCACAGCCCCCAATCCTGCCAACATTCTGGGTAATCCTGGAGGGTTTTTTCAGAAATTGTAGCTTGTCATATCGTTGTATATGTATAAATATATATCTAAATATAAATACACATACACACAGGTTTAATGGAATGATAAAAAGATTAGCCCTGTGAAGGAGGGATGAGAGGACACACTCACCCTGGCTCGCAGGTAACCCATAGGAGAGTTGAGCAGAGGGAAGACATAGTTTTGCAGCATCAGTTCCATCTGCTCCCTGTACATCCGCTTCTATTAGGAGGAGAAATGCACACACACAACACAGCCCAGAGATTATTAAACCACCAAAGAGGCAGCAAGTGGGTTAAAATTACTTTAAACTTTACAGGCTCCATCCAACCTGTTTCACAGGAAACAAAGTCGCACCCAGAGGTGTGTCTGTGGATGAGCGTACCTTCAGTAAGAGCTCAGCCAGAGCTCCGATGCAGTGCAGTGCCCCGTCCTTCTTGCGAGGGTCAGCAGATGGGTCCATCAGTATCTGGTGGCAGAACTCCATCATCTGAGGAAGAACCTGCCAAGAGGGAAACACAAAGCTTACATGGAGAAAAGGATGATGCAGAAACTGAAGCTTATTGTAAAATGTCAAACCAACATGTTGCTGTGGTGTTTGACCACAGCAGAACATATCCGTCCCTCCTACTTGCACAATGCAACTGGCTGCAATCAGATTGATTCATATCTGCTGTTGGTATCAACCGCTGTATTATTTGAGGGTTGATTCAAATACTATTTATTAGTACTTAAGAAGACCAATAACCGATATTTGGAACCATTATTTTTGCAGTAAAAATGTAAATGTTAGTGTCGAAAGACAGAATAGGCCGACGACAAACTGCAACAACAATCTTTAAATGCCATTAAGCATTAAATGCTGCAAAAGATATATTTTCAACATTTTCCAAAGAAACAGCCGTTGCTCTTCTTTGCATGTATTGCAGACTTCCTTCCTGGTGTTCACCGAGTGCAGTATCTTTGTAAACTAGGATCCTTTGGTCTTCAGCTGAAGGAATCACTGACTACGTTTACATGCACTCCCATATTCCACTATTATTCTGAATATGACATGGTTCATGTAAACATCATATTCCGTTTGGATATTCTGTATTGGGCCTTATTTTGAATGGAGCCTTTCCCGACAAAGACATGTGGAATATGTCGATATTATTTGGGATTTCAGAACATTCTTTGTACGGAGTGCATTTGGAATATGCGCCTAAATAGGGTTTTAGGGCACCTTGTGACGCATGGCCTCTTTCCTGTTCATGACCAGCTCTGTGTGTTGTACACAAACCAACTAGACAACAGTTTGTAAAGCTGGAGTAGTGGCGCATGCTTAGAAGAGAAGCCCACGTGCTTTTAAGCATTATGAATGGATATGCACAAATATCGCAACGATGACCTTTTCACAAAGGTGGTTGAAGGAATGAAAAAGGAGGCTGTGTTCGCACAGGGGAACAAGTTTGCCACCAAGGCAAAACTTTGAAAAAAAGTTTGCAAAGAAGCAAAATAGCACAAACACTCATGCCATTTGACTTTGCATATTTTCACGTGATGAACGACATGTTAGGGCCTCGACCCCTTTCTAAAAAGTGGGACTCACTAGCCTCGGTGATGAGGATGCGGCATGGGGCCGTTGTATTTGAATCAGAACATGCACGGCTGCATGTAAATGGGAATGCTAGTGGATTCTTTTACATTTGCTACGTATACAGTTTAATAGGAATATTCACCTATTCAGAATAAGGGCAAAAGCTGGTATATATCAAATTACATTATCTTATTTGATCAGATTAGTGCAGCTTTAACTAAAATGTAGCAGAATAAACATAAAGATTGGCAAAAAAGCACTAAGGTAAGAAAAAAACAAAGAGAATATCTTTGCTGTGCTTTGTATGTCAAATGATTGACCACCATTAACCCACAGTCATCAGACAAATGTATTGGAGTAAAAGTATAAAGTCTCAAAAGATGAACACACTCAGGCAAAGAGCCGGTGCCTACACATTGTGTAGAATTGCCATAGTTGAGTAAATGTACTCGGTTCTTCAGGACCGATGCTCCTTCTCACCTCCTTCCTCTTGCGAGCAGCTTTATAGAGGACGCTCTGGGCAGCAGTGGCTGGTAGGGCTTGGTCATCATAGAGGTCTGCAACACAGACACAACCACACTCACAAAGAGAATGCAACAATCCCTTCTCCACCACTATGACCAATGGCAATGATGCAGCTGAAAGGTCACACATGAAGCTCAGCTGAAGTTCAGTGAGGAAGACTCTCTTTACACTACTTTACATTCATAATCTCTCTCTCTCTGTATTTTCTCTATCAGATGATTGTGGGCGTTCACTTTAACTTAACCAACCAGATTCTGAACGATTTCCTAAAGCCAATCACATCTTTGCTGTCAAATATTAAAAATGTTCTCTCTGCTGCTTTCAGTTGTCATGGCAGTCACCTCCAGTCGGCATCACAGTCATGCTCTCATTCATCATCGCATTGCAGCAGATTCTTTCATCACCACCACCAGACTGTCTACAGCAGGGGTCTTCAACGTTCTTCAGGCCAAGGACCCCCAAACTGATAGAGAGATGGAGCAGGGACCCCCGACTATACATATTGTATAAAATTGTGTTTTATATTAAACTGGGCCTAGTGCCATGTATAAACATACCTCTTTACTGTGCATTCAATACTAAGCTATTCAAATAATACACAGGTTCATATATTCATGTTTTTATATTAAACATGTGCAAGGTACAGTGAGTAGGGAGGCCGTGCCACTGACATTCATAAACATACCTGTTATCATGCATACAATACTGAACTATTAAAATAATGGACACATTCATGTTTTTTTTTAAATAAAAAAAATTGTCTAATCAACCAAAGATTTCGCGGACCCCCTGCAGTACCTCCG
>NW_022283297.1:0-5871 GCF_004355925.1 Anarrhichthys ocellatus
TATATATATATATGTTTGTTTTGTTATTAATAGTGTGATTCGGTTTATAACTGTTTTTATGTTTGTTGGTTAATAAATCCATTACGACTTTGACTTAAACCTGCTGTAGTGTTTTGGAGGCGATTGGCGATGGAGGCAGAAGTAGAGCAAACCAAAGGTCAAGAATGGGCTTTGGAGTGTGAGGACAGGGTTTTGAGGGAAAGCATTGCAAAGCTCCTTAGTTAGCTAGCTACTTGCATTAGCCAAAGCCACAGTTAGCTTGTTTTAGCAGCCCTGAAGGACTTTATATCTAATGGCAAAATGGATTTGGACTTCAGTAGCAACGATAGCAATACAAGCATGTTACATGCACAGTGTCTTTTCAAAATGAACTTCCGTCTTCACAGGCAGTTTAGTACTCAGGTTTAGGAAAAGATCTTGGTTGATGTTAACTCGATTGACTAACAACTCATAAGAACTTAGGTTTAGGCAACAAAACCACTTGGTTAGCTTTAGGAAAAGAGCGTGGGACTATCGTCTGACGTGACAAAATGTCGTTGTTTACTTCTAGTTTTGCACGGGAAATGAATAGCGGTCTCTTGGACAAAAGTCCTGTTTTGTATGAAGCTTGTTCAATTGCAGAGCTATTGAACAAAAACCATATATATTTTAATAAGGCCTTTACCGTGATCCGCCCTTTTTTTGATCTACCTGCGTTTATGTAGTTAGCTATCGCTATCTTTTTAAAGCCTGTAAAAACTGTTTATACGCGTCTTAAGTTTTATAAGCAAAAAAAAAAAATCCACCACAAGGTCCATTTAGTAACTGATATGGAGCTTTCAATCCCATCAACTTCTTCAACAAAATGGACCTTTAATTGCCTTTTTGTAGTTATTTTACTGTTGCTATTTCCATCATTCAGTATTGCAATTTGTAAGGAATTTACAAAGTATTACGACTGTTTAAGCAGCATTCATTAATTTTTTTGGCCACTTGGAGGAATCATACCAACCTAAACACTGCATAATATCAACCTATATTAAGTAAGTTCATAAGTTAAATATGATAAACTTGTTAGCAAACTCTTCCTTATGTACACTTCCAGCAGTACAGAGCAACATGATCATTCATTTGGAGTGGTGTTTGTGTCCACAAGATCAATGTCGGTCCAATTTCACTCTCTTTAAGCTCTGTTTTTGGCCTCTGGGAGTCCTGTCTCTTCAGCTGCTAAATGGTCCACTCAGTTAACCAGCTAGTCTGTAATTGTGTGTCTGCTGCTGAGCAGGTAGTTTGCCTCTAAAACTATAACTATCAGCTAAAAGACAAATAGCTGAGAATTCTCTGCAACATCTTTCACATTACAAATAGTCATTTGATTCAGTGTTAATTTCAAAGTGGCTTAGAGCAGCATTACAGATGGTTGTCTCACTACAGTTATTCAGTGCATGTGGGCCAACTGCTTTGTCAAAACCACACCCTTTCTGACTGATGTACACAAGCTGCTGCAAGCCCACTTCACCTCAACAGAAACTATCCCACAGTGTCTGAGTGCACCAATGTCCTGACTGAGGAAAAGGCGATGTGTTTACTGTAGAACACTTCTATATATTCACCTACCTAAAGGTTATATTACCCAAAAGATACCACAGTTGTCTCTGAAATACAAGCAGGAGACTTAGTATATTTAATGGCAGAAAATATTTTTTTATACTTTTGGACTTATATAAGTTGAGCTGTGGAGAAGCATTTTGTGATTTAGTTACAATGAGAACAATTGAAGACAAACTGTTTTTTGTAAGTGCTCATTTCCACACCCAAATCCCTTCCAAATTTCTTTCCAGCTCACTGTTCATTAGTAACTGTACATCAATAGTGAGGTGAGAGTTGAGGTTGTTTGGGGGCGATAAAATAAAATGTAAGCAAGTTCTAAAGCATTCTCCTGACCACAGGCTCCAGTGCACCATTGTTTGCTCTCATTGACGATAAGTGACACAATGTCACTGTAGTGTATTATTGGGACACGGTGGCCCCTCCCTACTGAACATCCATGGACTTTATGTGAACATCCGGATTCAGAATCAGCTTTATTGGCCAGGTTTGAGTAGGATACACCCACTAGGAATTTGTCTCATATGTTTTGTTGCTCTCAATGTACTTACACAGAAATATAAATACATAATAGGTTATTATTAACTTATCAGTCTATTAATCAAGGACGAATATGTAACAGAATGAGACAGGTCCCATAATAAAGAGGAAGCCATGCTGCATTGTACAATGGTGTTTTACATACAACACACACAGACAGGTGGATGAACTCCACCTGGGCCCTTATTAGCACAGAGACCCGCCCTTGATAAAGAAATATTATAAAATAGTCAAAGCTACACACTCTCCGTAATATATGTTGTTCATAATCAACTGTAATATACAGATGAGCGATGCTTCTAGTATGTAGACTTGTTCTAAATGAATCACGGGACTAACTGCTTGAGTGGCGCTTCTTCTCAGGGAGGGGCAGCTAGCAGCACACGGCTCTAAAGAAGAAGTGTACGAGTTCCGTTTAGTCAAACACGAGCCGTTAAACTCGACCTATCTGGGGAAAGTTCCTCCGCAGTCACTTTTCCCCGAATCGCGTGAAATGTTGCGTCTTAATTAAGCAGGAAACCGTACTCGTTCCGCACCGTTTTTTCGACCATCTACCGAACGAACGAACTGTAAAGTTTCAAAAGTCAACATTACTAAACTGTGTCGAGCTTAACTCAGGTTTAAGTTGTTAGTTTTAGAGCTCTTGTGTTGTTTCTTACCTGAGACATGTCGACTGCGAGTTTATCTGCTCACTTTTCTTCTTGCTGTGTGTCGAGCTGCGTTGCTGCGTTGCTGCGTGTGTCGGTAGAATGTTTCCAACAGACAGACAGTCAGCCCCTGGCAGCGTTCCCGGACCCTCCCTCTGCACGAGGGAACAGCCAGGAAGAAGGAGCAGCAGCCGAGGCGCCACCTTCCAGCCATCGTCACTTATACATGATACAATGAACCTATTCCCTAACCTGTGTGTGTGTGTGTGTGTGTGTGTGTTTAGTGGTTTAGACAAACGACTTGTTGAAGTATAACCCTGTGTAAAGGATGTGTTGGGATATTCCAGTGAGGCGCAGCTCACATTCAACAGACAACTCATTCCACATCTGGAAGCCTTTAGTAAAAGTCGGACGCTGTTGTTTTGCGCAATAACTGCCTGCAAGTTGAGGCTGGTATTCTACTTTTCCTCCAGACTGTCACAGTGTTAACCTCTTCACTGCCAACCGTCAATGCGACACCAGCTTCCTTAAATACGTTACCTTTGTATGCAGACTTTATGTGAGGCTGTTATGTTGTTGGGAACGTTTTAAATAAAATCAGTCTTCTGAAACTATGATGATTATTTTGCCCACCCCACCTTCTCATCCAGATCCTTCAGTGTCTGACTGGAAAGGGAAAAGCCACACCCAGTAAAATAAACTACAGTGGATTGTTTCAGTGTGAGACCATCAGCCAATCATTTTGCCACTGGATTACTGCGCTGAGCTGTTGGACACGCACACAAGCATGAATGCACAACCACACAATGAACATTCAGATCCCATGATATTATAAAGTGCTCCCTGCAAGTCCCAAAAACACAATTTCCAGAAGAACGTTTGGGGATCAAAGTTGCTAGGTTGTCCTTTTATTTCTCTGAAATGCTAAAGATTCACAACAAATGTAATTTACTATTCACTTTTATACATTATTGTCACAGGAGTCGCTGTGAGTTAAATTCCAGAAACACTGAATCAGTTCCCATAATGAATCTCAGTTGGACCCTCCCTGCATGCCTAGTAAACACCCACATCTTTGAAACTCCACATTTGCAGGCATTTCTTTTATTCATTCAAGCTGAGATAACACAGACGACATCACCAGCTCCTCCACAGAGGCCATACAGCTGTTTTCCCTGGCTGGGTTCGACTAACCGTGAGTACACGTCTTGATGTGTAAAGTCAGTGAATTTAGCTGTGACATATATGCTGTAAGGTTCTGTAAGTGGTAATCACAGGCCAAGCAGCTGTGGAATAAGAATTACACAGGTTGACCTGAATGATTTAAAGAAGCAGAGCGTTACAAGTGATTGAACAAGAAAAACATCAGTACAAAAGTCAGCAGGACTTAATATCTTTTATTTGCTCATGTGGTGTGCGGTTGCAGCTTCGCAGAGTCCAAGTCCAATTTTCCCATGGGGGCGATACAGGACCTATCTATCCATCCATCTATCTATGGTTAATGCTTGCTTTACATCTGTGTGTGCTTCCACATGACGAAGATTCTGTATATATCAGGAAAAGGATTTCAGGAAGGAGTAGTAACTTTTCCTCGCTGCAAGTGACAATTTGAATTTTCTAAATCCTAAAAACATTGTAGTTATTTCCCCCCAGCAATTTTTAGGCTTTTCTGTTGGGAATTTCCCTTAGTATATCAATATAATCTATTGTATGTATATTGTTAACAGCAGCAGGTGTGTATCTTAATAATTAATTTCTTTTGAGGTATTAGATACAGTTGTGTGAAAAAGTGTTTGCCCCCTTCCTGATTTCTTATTTTTTTGCATGTTTGTCACACTTAAATGTTTCAGATCATCAAACAAATTAAAATATTACACAAAGATAACACAAAATGCAGTTTTTAAATGAAGGTTTTTATTATTAAGGGGGAAAAAAAATCCAAACCTACATGGCCCTGTGTGAAAAAGTGATTGCCCCCTAACCCTAATAACCCTAACCCCTAATAACTGAATAATCAAGCGTTTGCAATAACTGGCAATGAGTCTTTTACAGCGCTGTAGAGGAATTTTGGCCCACTCATCTTTGCAGAATTGTTGTAATTCAGCCACATTGGAGGGTTTTCGAGCATGAACCGCCTTTTTAAGGTCATGCCACAGCATCTCAATCGGATTCAGGTTGGGACTTTGACTAGGCCACTCCAAAGTCTTCATTTTGTTTTTCTTAAGCCATTCAGAGGTGGACTTGCTGGTGTGTTTTGGATCATTGTCCTGCTGCAGAACCCAAGTGTGCTTCAGCTTGAGGTCACGAACAGATGGCCGGACATTCTCCTTCAGGATTTTTTGGTAGACAGCAGAATTCATGGTTCCATTTACCACAGCAAGTCTTCCAGGTCCTGAAGCAGCAAAACAGCCCCAGACCATCACACTACCACCACCATATTTTACTGTTGGTATGATGTTCCTTTTCTGAAATGCCGTGTTACTTTTACGCCAGATGTAATGGGACATACACCTTCCAAAAAGTTCAACTTTTGTCTCGTCAGTCCACAGAGTATTTTCCCAAAAGTCTTGGGGATCATCAAGATGTTTTCTGGCAAAACTGAGACGAGCCTTTATGTTCTTTTTGCTCAGCAGTGGTTTTCGTCTTGGAACTCTGCCATGCAGGCCATTTTTGCCCAGTCTCTTTCTTATGGTGGAGTCATGAACACTGACCTTATTTGAGGCAAGTGAGGCCTGCAGTTCTTTGGATGTTGTTCTGGGGTCTTTTGTGACCTCTTGGATGAGTCGTCGCTGCGCTCTTGGGGTAATTTTGGTCGGCCGGCCACTCCTGGGAAGGTTCACCACTGTTCCATGTTTTCGCCATTTATGGATAATGGCTCTCACTGTGGTTCGCTGGAGTCCCAAAGCTTTAGAAATGGCTTTGTAACCTTTTCCAGACTGATAGATCTCAATTACTTTGTTTCTCATTTGTTCCTGAATTCCTTTGAATCGCAGCATGATGTCTAGCCTTTGAGGATCTTTTGGTCTACCTCACTTTGTCAGGCAGGTCCTATTTAAGTGATTTCTTGATTGAGAACAGGTGTGGCAGTAATCAGGCC
>NW_022283298.1:0-5870 GCF_004355925.1 Anarrhichthys ocellatus
AAAATAAAACGTATAACATACTGACTTAACAATTGTAACAAAACACTCCCCGCCTGGCGTGAATACATGCCACTCAATAAATCCTAGACAGTTCACTTCACTGGGCCTCTGGGGGGAGAAGAAGCACTACCTCAGAGACAGGCCTAAGAAAGAGTTTAGTCACTTCTGTTCGTGTAACCTTGATCTCGACCTTTCGCACCTTCCCGTCTTCGCTGGGGAAGGTCTGTGTTACCAGTCCAAGAGGCCATTCATTCCTTGGTACTTGGCTATCCTTGAGGAGAACAACACTTCCTGGGTTGATGTTCGGATGAGTAGACTGCCACTTCTTGCGTGCCTGTAGTGTTGGGAGGAATTGCTTTCGCCATCTGTCCCAGAAGGTGTTAGACAGGTGCTGGACCTGCCGCCACTGGTGCTTGTAGAGGTCTGAAACTCCAAACTCTCCAGTAGGAGCAGAAAGGACATTCACTTTTTGAGTGAGAAGAGCAGCTGGAGTGAGTATAAATGAGTCCTCAGTCAGTTGTCACAGGAACAAGAGGCCTGCCATTTATAATGGCTGTCACTTCTGCCATGAAAGTCACCAGCACCTCATGGGTAAGTTTGTCCTTCAGCTGAAGGAACATGAAGTCCAAGATTCTCCTTGCAAGACCAATCATTCTTTCCCATGTACCGCCAAAATGAGAGGCGTGCGGAGGGTTAAAGGTCCAAGAGCAACCTTGGCCTGACAGGTAAGACTTCACAGTTGTGTTGTCAATGTTTGAGGGTATCTTCAACTGCTTGCAGGCACCAACAAAGTTGGTGCCACGGTCTGAGCGGATGTGTTTGACAGGACCACGCACAGCAAGAAAGCGCCTTAGCGCGTTGATGAAGCTGGATGTGTCAAGGGACTCTATGACTTCAATATGAACCGCTCGTACGCTCATACACGTGAAGATTACGGCCCATCGTTTACTGTGTGAATGGCCTCCTCTTGTTCTACGTGAAGAGACACTCCAAGGGCCGAACACATCAAGCCCGACATTCGTAAAAGGAGGTTCTGTCGAGAGACGATCTGCTAGAAGATTGGCCATCTTTTGAATTGTAAGTGGGGCTCTAAGACTTCTGCAGGTTATACACTGGTGGATGATGTTGCTCACTTTTCTTTTGCCACCAACTATCCAAAAACCAGCTGTACGGACAGCCCCTTCTGTAAACAGACGGCCTTGGTGATAGATTTGTTTGTGGTGATGCTTGATGAGTAAGGTTGCAACCTGATGTTTGCCAGGAATAATCACTGGAGTCTTTTCACTCTGATCAAGGTTTGCATTGTGGAGGCGGCCTCCGACTCTCAGAAGGCAGTGTGCATCAATGAAAGGATCCAGATTTTTGAGAGAACTACTTTTAGGAATCTGCTCATGTTTTTGGATACATTTGATCTCTTGACTGTAGACTTCCTCCTGTACTGCTTGAATGATGATGTGTGACGCTTGATCAGACTCCTCAACAGTGTATCCTGTTTTGCAGTGATGCCAGCCCTTACAAGGGCTGTTCTTCAAGGTCATGTTGAAAAGATGGGCTATGTGTATGAGGCGAATAATGGCCCGAGTTAGAGACTTCCAGGATGAGAACTTCGAGAATCGTTGAGAACCAAGCTGCTTGGATGTTGTTGTAGTACTCAAATTGGACACCAGAGGGCGAATGTCTGGGTCTGAACCCGGGTCTACAAGCTCGTAGGTGCTCTTTGAGGCACTTGTCTCTGGTGTGTACAGAGATTTGGGTCCACTCAGCCAGTTTGTGTCGTTCAAACGGCCTGCAGTGACAGAACATGTAGCGTGGTCCGCAGGGTTCTGTTCTGTTGACACGTAGCGACATTGATCTGGGTGAGAGGACCTTCGGATACGTAATACCCGGTTACTTACATATACATAAAAGCGCCTGGTTTCATTAGAAATGTAGCCAAGGACTACCTTGCTGTGTGAGTGGAAGGTTGTTTCATCGAGCTGAAGGTCTAGTTCTGCCAAGATTAACTCCACTCCAAGCACTGCTGCGCAAAGTTCCAGTCTCGGAATTGTTTGCTCAGGACGGGGGGTCAGTTATTTCCAGCACAGTCAGTTACTTTTAGATATGCCACAGCGGCAATAGCTTTCGTAGATGCGTCAGAAAAGACGCACAATTCCCTTCTGACAGCTGCTGGCGGCGAAGTTGTAGTGTAGGTTCTGGGAATAGAAAGCTGGGACAGTTCCCAATTGATTCCAAGGCTACATTGCATCGGCAGCGCATCTGCACTGAGGTCCAGGTCTTTAAGGTCTTTTGCACGATCTTCGGCCAGAAAGGCCTCCATGACCTCCTTGTTGTTTGCTGCGATCTTGTGCAGCCTTAAGTTTGATTTGGAGAGAACTTCCTGTGTTTTTTTCATCAGGTTGACCGCAGCTTCGACTGTGGGCAGGGACTTCAACCCATCGTCGACATAGAAGTCACGCATCACAAAACGTTGGACGTCAGGGTCGATGTGGAGCTCACTGACCTGAACAGACTGGTGAAGTCCATGAATCGCTACTGCGGGTGAAGGACTATTTCCAAAGACGTGGACCGTCATTCGATACTCCACAATGTCTTTGGAGGGGTCGTTATCTTGGAACCATAGAAAACGAAGGAAGTCCCTATCATCTTCCCTTACTGAGAAACAATAGAACATCTGTTCTATGTCCGTTGTAAAGGCGATTGCTTCCTTTCTAAAGCGCATCAGTACACCGAGCAGCGTGTTGTTCAGATCAGGCCCAGTCAACAGCACGTCGTTGAGCGACACACCGTTGTACTGGGCGCTGGAATCGAAGACCACTCGTATTTGTTTTGGTTTTCTTGGATGGTACACACCAAATATTGGCAAGTACCACTGTTCTTCATCCTCACTGGGAAGAGGAGCTAACTCAGCGTGACCATTCTTGAACATCTTGTCCTTGAAAATGAGAAAGTGGTCTCTCATTTCAGGCTTCCTTTCAAAGTTGCGCCTGAGCGATTTGAGACGGTTCAATGCTTGTGGCCTGTTATTGGGGAGCCGTTGACGTGGGCATTTAAAAGATAATGGAGCTACCCAACTGTTGTTTGCATCTTTTGTTTGTCCTTCTTTCATTATTTTCATGAAGGAGATGTCTTGGATAGACGGAGCAATGTTGTTGTCGTCTTTGGTCTGCTTGAATATGTTATGTCCTAAGCTGTCAACATCACAGTTTGATATCTCCTCAGGATGTGTTTGGAGGTGGTTTGTGGCCTGGGTGTCACTGTATTTTTCCTTTACACAGAACACGTTAGGACACGGGTCAAAGAGAGTAGGGCGTCCCCGTTCCGTGGTGATCGTGTAGAAGGCGCTGACTGTTGGTGGTTTGTGAACGAGACCTAAACATACGTTACCCACGATGACCAGATCCAACTTCTGAGCATAAGGTAGGTTGTGTGGGCCATTGACCTGTTTGCGGACCTTATGGACTCTGATAATATCCCGACCTAAGAGAAGCATAATTGGGGCCTGTGGGTCGATATCTGGGATGAGGTGTGCAACTGACTTTAGGTGTGCGTGATGAAAAGCTGCATTGGGAGTTGGAATCTCATCTCTGTTATTTGGAATGTCATCACATTCTATGAGGCTGGGTAGTGGGATGCTGACGGTCCTATCCAAAGATTCCACAACGTAGCCACTGGCCCTTCTTCCTGTCGCTTTCTTTACTCCAGCACATGTTTTCAATGAGTAAGGAGCACTTGGACTTTGGTCGTTGAAGACTTCGAAGAACTGTGAACGAACTAGTGATCTGTTGCTCTGTTCGTCCAGAATCACATACATCTTCACTGCTTTGTCAGCGTGGCCGGCTGGATACACTTTCACGAGGGATACTTTAGAGCAGGATCGGTCCGTCACGTCTCCGCCACAGACATCTGTACATTTGGTGGTGACATGGGGTTGTGGAGAGCTATCCTCCTCCCCGCCATGCTCTGGAGCCGAGTCCGTGCCTTCAACCCAGGGTGCAGGTCCAGGGTGAAGCGCTGTGTGATGTTTCTCACTTTTACATTCATAACATCGAACATTAAATGTACAGTTCCTTGCAATGTGTGATGAGCATCTGAAATAGACATAGAGCATAGAGCATTTGAAATAGACATTATTCTCTTTTAAGAATGTCTTACGGTCTTCGATGGGCTTTTCTCTGAATGCACGGCATTTGCGTATAGGGTGAGGTTTTTTGTGGATTGGACACAATTTGTCACAGTCATCGAATTTCGTTGAGGGCTCCCTAGGATCAGAGATGACTTTTGGAAATATCTCTGTTTTGTGAACAGACTTCTCGCTGTCTGTTTGGCTTCCAAGCTGTTTTTTCTGTCCTGGGAGACATGTCTAAGTGAGAGACAAAGTTGAAACTTGGGTCATTTTTGACAATAGCTTCATGGCTAACAAAGTTTACGAAGCAGGCAAAGGGGGGATATGAAACGTGATATTGCCGCTTGTAGGATGCCCCAACTGACGCCCACTTTTCCTGCAGACCGAAGGGGAGCTTCTGTACAATTGGGTTGACGCCTCTCGCTGTATCGAGGAAAGAGAGGCCGGGCAGGTCTCCTTCAGCTTTGGCTGACTCTAGTTCCATTAAAAGGTCACTCAACTTTGTTAGTTTAGAATAATCTCGATGTGTTATTTTTGGAAAGGCGTCGATACGTTTGAACAGAGCGTCTTCTATTACTTCTGCGGAGCCATAAGTTTGTTCAAGTCTGTCCCATATCATAGCCAAGCCTGCTGATGGATGATTGATGTGTATTGCTCTTATGTGCTCCACGTGTTCTGCTGACTCTTTGCCGAGCCACTTAAACAGGAGATCCATTTCTTCGCTTGGTGCCAGGTCCAAACCTCTGGTTGCGTTTTGAAAAGAGCGTTTCCAGGCTCTGTAGTTCTGAGGTCTGTCGTTGAATTGAAGTAGGCCTGTTGCCACAAGCTCACGACGAGCAAAGTATCTCACAAAGTCGCTAATGTTGGAGTTGTTATTATCGGTGTTTGAAGATCTAGGATAAGATTTAAGAGCAGGATGACCTTTGTCGTTTTGAGGTTCAAGACCTTGCTCAGGAGTGGCATTGTGATTGTCAAACCGAACATTGCGTGTCCTATCGACCTTTTCATCTTTGTAGCTGTGAGGTGAGGCGAGTTGGTTGAGAAGCTGCATTATGGCCATGTGTATGATGGGAAGCTATATTGGCTTGGGTCGGATGGAATGAGTTGGCTTCAGATTTGATAGATGAAGCTGAAGTTTCGTAGTTAGGGCTTGGCCTTCTTTTTGTTGCAACACCATCATCAAGTAGCTGAGCGTCTGCGTTTTGTGGTTCGGCTTGGTCAATCACGTATTGTTCTGTGCGTTGTGCAGCTTCCAAAGGACTGGAGTCCAAATTTAACATGAAACTATGTCTTTCATTGTTTGCATCTACCGCAGCTTCAAGGGTTTCGGCCTCAGCTACGGCTGCAGCTGTCTCTTTCTTGTAATTGAGCATTTCTATTGAGGCTTCTAGCTTAGCTTTTTCTAGCTTTAGGCTCATTTCCTCTTCGGCGTAGGACATGCGTGCCTTTGCTGCCTCTGCTCTCGCTCTTGCTTTTGCTGCGGCAGACCCCGTTGATGATACGCTTGAGTATGTAGTAGAACATGTAGCGCGGGACCGCGTCTTTAATGAAGTTGCTTTCTCGGACATGGCGTTGTCTGGTGACGTAGCTCTGTTTAGACACCGATGTGATGATCATCCACTGGCTGCGTGTGATGACGTTGTTAGTAGCGTCTGTCAGCTGGCTGCGTTTTCTTGCCCGCTAGAAAGCCATTGTTTTACTGTGCTGCCCTCAGTATATGTGCTGTGATACACCTTGGCAGTTAGAC
>NW_022283299.1:0-1024 GCF_004355925.1 Anarrhichthys ocellatus
ATTTACTTTGGTTCAGCTGGAGTTGCAACACAAGTGCAGAAAAAACAAATGAAAAGTTGGCGTTCATAATTTTCCATAAAATATCAACAAAATGAAATCTATAATTTCTCAGAGCTGAAAGTAACAAAGTCTTGTTTCTTCCAACGAACACAAAGATATTCAGTTTACCATCGAATAACTATACAACATATCTACATATACATCTATAGATATCCATATCTCTAGATAGATAGATGTACAGATATAACGATGTAAAAGAGACAAGAGGAAACACGAGAAGCTGGAAACAGAAAACATTTGACAAAAGATTAATTTTCTACTGAATAATAGTAAATTTGAAGTAAAGTAGTAAGTAAAATGTACCTCAGAAGTGTATGTGATCCAGTATTTGAACAGCTGTACTTCCTAAAGAACAGCGAACACCTGTGTAGGTGTCTTCTCTCAGCTCCTCACTACACTTATTGGCTCTGGTTGTACACAAACACCAGAATAAATGAAAGGAACAGAGAAGTGAACTGACCTACTCTGTGAACATGTCTCTCTGACAACGACGGCTCTGAGTGAGTCTTTGGGAGGCGTTCAAATGCCGGAGATAACACCTGCCGATCCTGTTCCGCCTCCCTGAGTTACAACCTGCTGCACCCAGAGAGTCCACATCGCTCACCTGGTGACAAGGCCATAATGTGAATGATTCATAGCTGTTATATTATGAAAAGTAAACGCACCGCTCAACATTCTGAAATATGAGTTTAATCATAAACAAGTTCTTCATCTGGGTTTTAATTTGTTTAAAATATAAAATGGAAGAGCATCGTGCTGATTAATAAGAATTATTAAACTAATTACTTCATGATAACTTACTTTCATGGATGGATCACTCAACAGGCTCAGGGGCCCAAAGCATCACGGGCCCCCCCTCTGGACTTCACCTGCAAAATATCACTTGAAGAGACAAGAACCAACCAGGAAAAGACACACAAAACAACCACAAAGAGACGCAAAACAACCACAAAGAGACGCAAAA
>NW_022283299.1:1034-6059 GCF_004355925.1 Anarrhichthys ocellatus
GAGACGCAAAACAACCACAAAGAGACTCAAAACAACCACAAAGAGACTCAAAACAACTACATCTTTTGTTGCTGAGCTGAAACTCAAACACACTTGGAAAAACAAACTGCAGCAGCAGCTGAAAAAATCATGTGACTTTTAGAGAGATTATCGTCAGTGTTTCATTGAAATTCTGCCCTCAGCTTCATTACCATCTCATCACACTCCTCCCGGTGACTACTGGACCTTTACATTTATGTAATACAGCTTTACTTTACAACAGCTTATTGATCTGAACCAGCAGTAGTAGATCTCATTTCATTTCAGTGTGAATATCTGATGCATTGATGCAGATCCACACTTTGTCATTTAACCATCACATTAATGTGAGTTCTGGTTCATTTACTGGAAGCTACGACATCAGACACTCCTTTAGAAAATACATTTACAGACAAACAGATGGCCTTTGGTCTGCAGACTCAACACTGTTCTTTATGTTTCAGACACATTCAGAGTTTAGCTTTTCTGTCACACTTATTGTGCAAAAATGTTTTGATTCTTCGTTTGTTTTCTGGAGCTTTCTGCTGTGCTGAAGCCTCAAAAATCAAACATGAGGAGAGAACTTCCACCAATTAGGGTTTGTGTTTAAAAGCAGACTTCTGGTTGTCTGTCTCGCTCTTAAATAAGTTGAGTTCATTGTTAAATAATCTTCACACAAAGTTCACATCTTTACCCTCAACTTTTCAACGATCAGAAATCAATCAGCCTCGTTTATGTGAAACACAAATGACAAATCTCCTTTTATATTTAAATAAACTGAATCATTTAGTTTGACAAAATGAAACACTTGAAGAGAAACAGCGAATCTTCACGACTGAGAATCAAACGGAGGAATTTGGGGCATTTCTGCTAAAAACGACTGGAAATAAAATGAAACTAAATGATTGTTAATGTTTATTATTGTTGATCAACATGAATCCCTTTACTTCATGTCTGTATGAGTACGATTGTTAAACCTGTGTGAGATAAACATATCGTTTGTTTTCATGGTGCGTCACTTTAAATTTTGCCACCACAAGGAATTGTGGGTCGGCATTATCTACTTTCCTTTGGTAAAGGAAGGTCCAGTGTTTCCTATGCTAAAGGAGATAAGGAAGGAAGCATCAAACCACCTTTCCTCAGCATTTAGAGGATTGATAACCCTGATAAAAACTCAGATAAGGCAACATTTGACTTATTAACAATTATTAATAGTTTATTTAAATAGAGGAAACATCTATAAGCGTGTTGTTCTCTGTAGCGTCCATGTTGTTTCCACCTGAAGACTTAAAGCTCATGAACACACCGAAGTCAGGAGAACCACATCAGAGGAGCACCTGAACGCACCATTAGGGCCAAAGTATGAAAGTGGAGGAAATATCAAAATAAAGCAAACACAACACCAACAGAGACAAACATTGATAATGAAACGTTTTAATCTCATGTCGTACAAACGAGAGAAAGAGAAAAGTTCACTTCAGTCTTTGTTTGGAGGAAAAATTTAAAATCTCAGACGGAAATTCTTTATCTGTCCAACATTCAGAAGAGCAGGAAGTGACATCACGAGAGGACCAAACGAAGCTCGGTCTGCCGTCACCTCTTAAATAAAAACAATAGAAAAAGAACTTCTTGTAAATAAATACAAAAAACTGGGAGGAGCCCAAAAAGAAACACTTGAATGCACATCAGAGTTTGTTTATGATCTGGTTCCTCCTCCTTTGTTTAGGCTCCACGTCCAAAGTGGTCTATGCCCCAGCTTAGTCTACGTACGGTGGTGCTCAATGTCCCAGTTTAGTCTCCGTACGGTGGTGCTCAATGTCCCAGTTTAATCTACGTACGGTGGTGCTCAATGTCCCAGCTTAGTCTACGTACGGTGGTGCTCAATGTCCCAGCTTAGTCTACGTACGGTGGTGCTCAATGTCCCAGCTTAGTCTACGTACGGTGGTGCTCAATGTCCCAGTTTAGTCTACGTACGGTGGTGCTCAATGTCCCAGCTTAGTCTACGTATGGTGGTGCTCAATGTCCCAGCTTAGTCTACGTACGGTGGTGCTCAATGTCCCAGCTTAGTCTACGTATGGTGGTGGTCTACGCCCCCAGGTCAGTCTACGTAGGGTGGTGGATTTTTTTCGGTCTTTTGTCATGAACGTGTGAAATACTAAAGTTCAGGATGAACAAGCTCCGCCTCCTCCGCCTCAGAAGGAGCCCTGCCAACACCAACCTGGAGTGGGAGGAGCTACTCAAACCTCCTCTGATTAAAACCACGTCTACGTGAGGAGCTCAGGAGGTCCAGACTAGAACCGGACCGAGTAGTCAGCCAGCGATATTAGTTCAGATCCGTCCGTATCCGTGTGTTGATAGTTCAGCTGTAAAGAGGTTCCACTTTAAAGAAACTAAGGGATCTGCATCCAGATTGTTAAAAGACAACAAGTCCACATCCTACCTTAAACCAGGACCAGGTCTTCAGTTCACTGTGCAGCTCTCCTGTTGAAAACCAGGACCAGCTCTGTATGGAGACAGACCACGTCCAGGTCCACACCTCCTCCTCTGTAGTCCCGTAGTCCACCACGGACCAGGATGTCTGTACGGGAGGACGGTCCACGCGGGTCTACATGAGGGCGTTGAGGTGTCCGGAGTGACCCACAGAGTTCAGCATCAGGGCTCTCTGGTCCAGCACCTCCCGGTCCCGGCCCAGCGAGGCCCTCTCCTGCTCCACCATGGCTCGGTCTCTCTCCACCGCCGCCCTCTCCCTCTCTAACCACAGCCGCTCCGCCTGCACCGCCGCCCTCTCTCTCTCCACCGCCGCTCGGTCTCTCTCCACCATCTCCCTCTCTCTCTCCACCGCCGCTCGGTCTCTCTCCACCACCTCCCACTCCCTCTCCAGTCCTCCCAGTGGGCCCTCGCACACCTCAGAGTCACGCTGGTTCTGCTCGCTGCCGCCGGAGTCGCCGAACGCCTCCTGTACGTAGTCTGAGGAGGAGGTGGGGGGAGGAGGGGGAGGGTGGGACCTGTGTCTGGGGGCGGGGGAGGGGTGGTCGTCATCATGGATGACAGGGGCAAGGAGGGGGGCGCTGGCCGTCAGGCGGCCCTCCATCGCTTCATTCATCAGCTGGAACCACGGCCAGGAGGAGGTGCTGTCTGCTACGTTCTCCATACCAACAGGAGGATACTTCAGGTCCTACAGAGGAGGACCGAGAGAGGGTGGAATAGGAGCAGGATGAGGATAAGGAGCAAGAGAAGAGGGAAAGAAAGAGAGAGGAGAGGTGAAGATAGAGATGAGTTGGAAAGAGAGAAGGAGGAGGAAAGAGGGGAAGAGGAGAGAGAAAGGGGAGGAGAAGACAGAGGAAACATAAAAAAGGAAGAGCTTTCACAAATACTCACTAGAGCACTACATGTGGATTAATCCGCCGCTGAAAATAGTCCCAAACAAAGTCTATAAAAACTACAGTGAGCAGCTGTTTTACTGATGAAACTACAGTAGGAACCAATGAGACACAGACAGGAAGTCAGACTGCATTGAGGGACGGACCAACATGTTGTTGTTTAATGAACAAACCTTGTATCTCCTCTTCAGATTGTCCCATTTCTTTGCCATCTGGTAGGTGGAGACTTTCCCCTGCAGCCCGAGCTCCTTCAGGATGGCTCTGAGAGACGGAATATAGACACAGGCTGTCTGTCTGCACCCACGGGCTGTCTGCCTGCACCCACGGGCTGTCTGCCTGCACCCACGGGCTGTCTGCCTGCACCCACGGGCTGTCTGCCGACTGTATTTGCAGTGTTGCTCTATCATATCAAAGACAGCGTCTTACTTCCAGGCAGCTTTGGCAGCGTTCCTCCTCCCGGTGAACAGAGCCTCGTTAGCAGCTCTGAGTTGGATCATCCTCCTGGTGTCCTGGTCCGTCACTGTGGGAGACGGACAGCAGACGGCTGCTAAATGTGAGCCTTCAATTCACCTTTATTTCATAAAGACACTACTTTAACTAAGAGCAATACACACTGGTGGTCTGTGCTTAGAGCTGCAACCAACAATGATTTCATACTATTGAATAATCGGCCAATTCTTTTTGGGGATTAATCTTTTGGTTTAAAACAACGTGATGTCTTCAGATGTCTTGTTTTGAAATATCTACAGTTCAATAAACTGCGTTGGAACACTTTTACATTTGAATGCAAAATAGACATTTTATGCAAAAAGAGCTCTTTTTATTTAATAATGTGTCAGCAAATTTACAAATCTGCTGACAGAATCTGAACTGAAAAAAGTGGATAATCTTCGGTCGATTGACTAATATTCATTTTCACAACCTCTGACAGTACAGATGAACTAACGCTGATTACCAAAACCAGAGACACAAACTAAAACACAAGCTGTTAGTGAAAAGAGGTAAAGTAATCTATAATCTATATCAATGTAAAGAAGAATAAAACACGATAAAACCTTCCTGTCACGACTCATTCACACTGATAAAGAAGTCCTCTCACTTTTATAGGACAGGTCCGAGGGCGTGGAACACTCCTCTCCACTGGCGTCGATGTAGGTCACGTTCCCGTCCGACTCGGCGGCGTCGACGCCCACCGTGTTCTCCAGCTCCGACACGCCGCTCCTCTCCGTCATCAGACAGTCTCTGTCAGGGGGAGGAGACGACACGAAGACGCCGTCCTCCTCGCTGCTCCACACGGGCGCCACTCGGGGAGCTTTCCCCGCCAGACGTCCCTCCAGAGCGTCGTTCATCAGCTGGAACCAGGGCCAGGAGGCCGGGTTGGTCTGGCCCTCCATCCCCCGAGGAGGAAACTTCAGGTCCTGGAAGAACAAACACGTCTTCACAACATTTTCTATTTGACCCTCTGAACCCCGAATGGAAAAGCACATTTTCTTCAAACAATCGCCAAAACTACACCGTTTATTTCAACCAGAAGCTGTAAAAAACTTCATTATGGTCCGATTTCATCTTTCTGACGGAAGTGAACACAGAGCAGAGAGGATCGATCTATCTATATCTCTATATATAT
>NW_022283300.1:0-5869 GCF_004355925.1 Anarrhichthys ocellatus
ATATATACATACATATATATATACATACATATATATATACATACATACATACATACATACATACATGTATACATATATACATACATATACATACATATATACATATATACATACATATACATACATATATACATACATATACATATACATATACATATACATACACATACACATATACATATACGTGTTCAGCTGAGGTGGTTCGGGCATCTAATTAGGATGCCTCCTGGACGCCTCCCACTGGAGGTTTTCCAGGCACGTCCAACTGGGAAGAGACCCCGGGGAAGACCCAGAACACGCTGGAGAGATTACATCTCCCAGCTGGCCTGGGAACGCCTCGGGATCCCCCAGAATGAGCTGGAACATGTTGCCGGTGAGAGGGAGGTCTGGGTCAGCCTGCTTGACCTGCTGCCACCGCGACCCGACCCCGGATAAGCGGTGGAAAATGGATGGATGGATGGATGGATATACACATACACATACACATATATATACATATACACACATATATATACATATACACACATATATATACATATACACACACATGTATATACATATACACACACATGTATATACATATACACACATACATATATATACACACATACATATATATATACACACATACACACACACATATACACACATATACACACATATATATATACATATACATACACATACATACATACACATATATATACATACACATACATACATATATACACACACACACACACACACACACACACACACACACATACACATATATATATATATATGTTCATAAATACATACACAAGTGACATTATCTTTTGTTAAAGAATGGTAAAGGAGTCCCTACAGAGCAGGTTTAGTTGGGTTATAAAGGTTATCCTTGAGAACGATCGGAGAACATTTAAGTCTACTATTCACCAAGACTCCAGATGTCAATGAGCCCAACCACAGTTCATCTGGTTTGCATAAATGCTGCTCGATAACATCTGATGGGGGCTGTTGACACGTGTTGCACTGGTTCACCAGAAGTCATGTCTGAAACTGCGTTCATCACACATGAAGCAGGCTGTATGTGAGGTCATCAGCAGAGATACACTCCTCCACGAACCTCTTTAAAAGGTTGTGACTGCCGACTGAACAAGAAGCTGCTCCTGCCTTTTGTCTTGTGATGCTGAGAGCTCAAGAAAAGCAGCTTCATGAAGAAAACGTTGAATGGCACAGTGTCCTCTGCTGCAGTCAGTCGAGAGTTAGAACTCAGTTGGAACAGACATTTGTATACATTTCCACTCCCTGCTTCCAGTTTCTGTAGCTCTTCATGTCCAATACAGACACCTTGAGTATCTGCCCATACTGATACCAATCCAATACAACTAAGCTGTTCATTACACATTTGTGTGGATACTTGATGGTTTGCTTAACTGTGAAACAAACATTCTACTCTGCTCCCTCAGGCTGACATCATACGGAACCATAATATCCATTTCTACACCGACGACACACAACTCTGCTGATAGAACATAATGACAACAGCCTTCAGAGTTACAGAGACATTAATAGTGGATGTGTGACAACCTTCTCCGGCTTAATCGGAGGTCATTCTCTTGTCAAGCCCTGTTATTTATTCCAAAGTTGTAAAAAGTCATAGAATAGAATATAGAAAACAAATAGCTGAGTGAAACCATACACAATAATAAAGCAATGAAAGTGACTTACCTTGGAACATATTTGGTGATGAGCTGCAAGGCCTGGTGACACTGATTGAAGTTTCTGGGGAGGTCTAGACAAATCAAAGGAGCAGTAGAATTTGTGTTCATCGCTCCATCATGAGTGATTAACCAGAGACTTTGAGGAGAAGGATGGGAGCCAGTGTCTCATTCATACTTCTCACTGTCTTAATGCTGCGTCACACCTTACCTGTGTGGTTCGGTTCAAACTAACTCAGGTCTGTTTGCCGGTTAGTCTGGTTCATTTGGGCTGCTGTGAAAACTGTCAATCCAACCTGGATTCTAACCATAACTGAACCTAGACCAGTGGAAGAGGTGGGACTCGGGCCACTTCCTCGTGGACTCTGGTGCGGTTTGTTTGTGGTGTGAAAGCAAACAAACCAACCACAGGATGGTTATGATAGCACACATGGGATTCCAGCTGATGTTGACAGCTAGACTACTATTAAATCCATCTGCTGATCGTGAAATATGCTCAGGAGATCTAATAATTGATTTTCATAAGGCCATGTACATGAACTATTTATGCACATCAACACTGGTATTTCCCCCGATTAACACTTGAAAAAATGTTAAAAGTGCTTTGCTTGTATGTCTTAAGTTTAAGTTTATTGAAAAGTGTGTGACAGCGATCCCTCAGTATTGTGCACTGAATCGTGAGAGTAAAAGACGCCTCATGCACGTGTACACTTACTTTCATCTTCATCATCTGAATCGGAGATATCAACCCCTCCCTCACAGATAGTCACTCTCTCTGGAAACAAAAACACACAATATTACTCCACCAGTCACTGATGGTGAGATACAGTAAACATATCTCATGGTCTCTCTTTGCCTTAACATTTAAACTGAAAACATACAAGGATGACAGTCAGGCAACACTAGATAGTTAAGAGCTTCAATTCTGTATTTATTGTAGAAACATTGGATTATTTTACCACCAGTCAGGGGAACCTACTGGGAGTAAAGTGGGAGACCACCATCTTGAGACAGGCACACAGGTAGACAGTCTGTGCCGAGACCAGGTTACTGAGGAAGGCCATGTACTCCTCCACCACAGCCTGGCTCCGCCCCACCCACGGAAGCCTCTAGAAAACACACACACACACAACCACAGAAGAGTTTCAGCCATTAGTCAGTCAACTAATCCCTTCAGCTCTTAAGGCGGTCTGTGCACCCATGCAGCTGAAGACGATGAGCTACAACGAGCACTCTTCAAGCTTCATGCTGTTGTCTTTGCACACTCACCAGGATGGTATAGATGAGCTGCTCGTGGTCCTTGGTGAGCTGGGTCACACAACTCCGAAATTCTTGAAGCCAGTTGATGATCTGGGCATCCTGTCAGAGGAGAGAGCTCATTAAGGAACACACCACCACTACACAGATCCCAGGTCCCCTGAAACACTCAGGTGCTTTACTCTACCTTTATCTCGGGATCAGCCAGCTGGTGTTTCAGCAGCTCATAGTCACTGGAGTCTCCCTTCAAACGAGAGAAACAGCCAATCACAGACTGAAAGCTGCCAGTCTACAGTTCACGCGGTCCTTGTTAATATAATGTTCTTATTCATCATCAACATCTTCCAGAGATGTCCATGTTCACATGGCTGACATAAACACACAGCCCCAGCTCTGTTTGATAGCATGACGTTACCACTCACCCGTTTATGTTTAGCTAACGTTTCCACTACAGTGCCTCCAAATCTGACCGTCTTAACAGGAGGAGAGTTCAAAAAGTCCCTACCGTCCACCTCCATATTCCACCGTGTACTGCCTCAGGACACGAGGAATGATGTTGGTAGAGTTATGACAGTGTGTTGAAAACAACTGCTCGACGAAACCCTAGGTGTATTAGCGCATGTGTTCACTAGAGGAAGAGAACCACTTGTTTACGGAAGTGAATACAGGACTCGGGTGCCACATTCAAAGTCTTCCCATAAGCTCGACTCTAGGTAAAAGGTTCCGGTTGGCTCTGTGACCAGTCTTCTTCTTCTTCTTCTTCTTCTTCTTCTTATTTGAGGTTTATTGGCGGTTGGCAAACAAGGAATTAGCGCATTACCGCCACCAACTGGTATGGAGTGTGGATCAGGATGTCTAATAGGCTACTTATATACAAAATTTAATTCAAAAGGAAAAGAAAAAATAAACAAAACAAAACAACGAGCTCTTATTTTCTTAATAATATTAATTAATCTAAGATATTGAAATAATACTTGATAACACTCACTTTTTGAGTTCTTTTGCAGAATATCCACTATATCCAACCGTACCTTCATCTTTCCGAGGTCTCCAATCAGCTGCCCTCTTTCCGGCTCATATTTCTGACATTGTACAATTACATGCTCTATTGTTTCCTCTTGCTCACAATAATCACATTTTCCTGTTTCATGTTTACCTATTTATTTAAGCATACCGTTTAGGCCTGTATGACCAAATCTAAGACTTGATATTACAGTTTCCTCTCTCCTGTTCCTTCCTGCACATCTCATTTCTCCCACTTTCCTCTGAACTCGGTAAAACCATCGTCCTTTCCTGTCTTCTTCCCATTGCTTCTGCCAACTTTCCTTCAACCTCTGTTTAATGATACTTTTTGTTTCTGATTTACATTGTTTCTGCAACATTAGTACAGTTATTTTTTGTGGCCTCTTTTGCAGCTTTATCTGCCATTTCATTTCCTATGACCCCAATATGTGCTGGTACCCATAGGAATATGACTGTCAGACCCATCATTTGAATTCTGTATAATGTTTGTTGTATTTCAATGAGGATGTCTGGTCTACTGTCTGAATGGCTGTTCTGTAATCTGGCTAATGATGAGCTTGAGTCTGAACAAATGATTGCCCTCAATGGTCTTGTGTCCTATATTCACTGTAGTGCTGACTGTAGTGCTATTTTAATATTAAATTCTGGGACAATAAATGCCACTCCTACCTTGTTTCCTAAATTCTTTGATGCATCTGTGAACACCTGGATATAACGTGGTAACTGTCTATGTGCCTGTATTGTATGCCAATTGAAATGATCCGCTCTACCCTTGTTCTTCTTTTTTAATAACGTAAAGTCTACTGTTGCATCAGGAAGTATCCACGGTGCTATTGTTGGTAACGGGACTGTTGGACTGAAGTTTAATTTAGCTATGCCAAGTTCTGTTGCTTTCTATGCTACTGTCCAGCCAAAGCTTCTTGTCTCCCTCCTCTCCTTTTCCCAGCAAGGTTCTAACGTTTCTTGTGTTGGATGTTCTTCACTGTGTCCCTGTAGATTTGCCCAATAACTCAATGCTAACTGTGTTCTTCACAGATGTTATTCAATATCAGGCAATGGCCTGATATTGAATAACATCCAGTTTTTTAAGAGATATGCTTGCTGCTGATCCATACACCACACAACCATAATCTAATATAGATCTAATTAATCCACTGTATATTGTTTTCAAAGCAGTTCTATCTGCCCCCCATTCACTTCCCACCAAACACCTCATTATATTTAATGCTTTTTTACATGTATTCTCTACTTTATTATTATGTACAGCCCATGTGATCCTTTCGTCAAACCACAAACCTAAATATTTAAAGTGTTTTACTCTCCAATTCATGATTATATAGTTCTAGTTTTACTTCACTACCAATTTGTCTCCTTGTAAAGAACATCGTCTTTGTCTTACTGAGAATTTAAAACCCCATTTATATGACCACTCTTCTACCTTCAAAATGGCTCTCTGCAGTTTGTTTACTATGAATTCCACATTTCTTCCCCTCTTCCAAATTGCCCCATCATCTGCAAATAGTGACAATCCCATTTTCAATTTCACTGAACACATCGTTTATCATTATGGAGAATAGTAATGGACTGACAATACTACCTTGAGGTGTTTCATTTTCAATACCAAACTTTCCAGAATAGCTCTTTCCTACTCTGACTTCTATACATCTTTGTAATATAAAATCCTTTATCCATCCATACATTCGACCCTTAATACCCAACTTACAAAGTCTAATTAATAACCCTTCTCTCCACATCATGTTTCATCATGCTTTCTCTATGTCAAAGAAGACAGCCACAACACTTTCCTTGTTTACCTGTGCTTTCCTAATTTCATGTTCCAAACTTAAAGCTGGATCTAATGTACTTCTCCCTTTCCTGAAACCACT
>NW_022283301.1:0-1408 GCF_004355925.1 Anarrhichthys ocellatus
CCCCCTGGTGGACACTAGAGAGAATGCAGCTTTAACACATGAAGCAACGACTGAAGTTACGTGACAAGTAAATCAACATTGACTTCTTGTGTCACACGGGAATGGAACAGCGGTCTCCTGGAGGTCTTTGTCTGGCCCAGTTGTTGCACTCTTTACAGTATATCTAGACTTTGTTCTCAGCTGGACCTCCATGACAGCCGGGGCTGCTGGGAAATGTGACCCTGATGTGTCACAACTCAGATCAGCGGAGTGGTTCATGCTTTTTAAGACTTTTACAGTTGAACGTTTCCTTTCCTTCCTCCTCCTCCTCCTCCTCCTCCTCCTCCCTTTTCCTCTCCTCCTCCTTATTATCTTTTCCTCTCTTTTTTTACCCCCTTCTTTCCTCCTCTTTGGTCTCACCTTTATCTCGTTCCCTCCTCTCTTCTCCTCTCTTCTCTCTTTGTCCTTTTAGTTGTCTCATCATCTCTTCCTCACCTCCTCTTTCCTCTTCTCGCCTCCTATGTTCCTTCTCTGTCTTCACCACTTTGTCTCCTTTCTCCCTAAAACATCCTTTCTTTTTCTCACTGGATACTCCTTTCTCTTATCCTCTTTTGACCTCCTCACCTCCTCCTATCTTCCTCCTCAAAGCACGTTCTTCAGTCTCACCTCCTTTGTTGACTCTCCTTTCCTATTTCTCTACCTTTTATATTTCATCTTCTGTTATCTCCTCCCTTGCGTCCTCTCTCCTTCCTCCGTACATCATGCTTTTGTTTTTTCTCATCTCCTTGCCTCCTCTCCTCTCTCCTCCTCCTCTCTGCCTTCGGCTTATTAAGATTTCAAAGATATAAATGGTGGTCCGGGGTCTGATTGCTTTCAGGGAATCTGCCTTTAATAATTACAGGTGGAGGAGCTCCGGGTACCGATGGCGGGACAGAGAGACTAATGGGAAACTAGATTTCTTCACTGAATTAGAGGGGGGGGGGGGGAAGGGGGGGGGGGGGGGGGGGGGGTGATCAATAGATTGACGAGCCATCAGAGGAACGTAGATCAGGAGAAGTGCTTCAGACTCATCGACAATCTGGATCTGATCCTCCCCCTCCTCTTCCTCCTCCTCCTCCTGCTCCCCCTCCTCCCCCTCCTCTTCCTCCTCCCCCTCCTCTTCCTCCTCTTCCTCCTGCTCCCCCTCCTCCCCCTCCTCTTCCTCCTCCTCCTCCTCTCCTCGTGGAGGACCTGAATCAAAATGTAAATGCTGGATCCTCTGAGGGGTTTGGGTTCTCTGGGATTCTGCTCGTATTGATTATATGAAGTGAGTCGGAGTCGCTGTGTTCAACAACCGAATGTGTTTCTCCCACCTCCCCCTCCGCCTCTCCCCCCCCCGCCCCCCCGCCCCCCCACACACACACCCCCCCACCTACACACAAACACCCCC
>NW_022283301.1:1508-2763 GCF_004355925.1 Anarrhichthys ocellatus
TGTGACAGGAATTACCCAGAGTTCAGCTGGCTCAGGGCGCTGTTGCTAATGACATTTCTGATTCCAGAGCACACACACACTCGCTTTGGTGTTAAATTCAAGGACTCGTAATGATTTTTCAGGATCCTATTTACCTAAAAACTAAAGTTTTTTTATAAAACAAGTCGTTTCTTTGGGGAAGAAAAAAAACGTATTTTTAACACGTCAACAACAACAACGTCATCCAGGAGGAAATACTTTCCCTGGAATGCACTTTGAGACGAACATATTCCTGATGCTCATTAAATATCTTCAATTATTCTACAAACAGTTGTGAGTCACAAAAAGCTTTTTTTTGATTTTATAAAGCACCAAACTGAAGCCGTGACCTCTGACCTCTGTGTGGGGGAGGGGAAGAGATGATACGCGAGTCCTGTTCATCCTCATCTAAATCATCAGCAGTATTTATATTCATAAAGTATATTATACATAAATATTACTTGACAGTCATTGCACTATTGGATTAAGCTTAACATTATTTGACTATTTATGATGTTTTCAACCAATTAAAAGTTGTTTTTTGTACTTCTTTTTATTTTACTAATTTAATTTCATTTCATTTTTTTATTTCTTATTTTATTTTTATTGTATCGATTGTCTCACTGAGCTTTCTGTTATTGTTATTATTGTTTTTGCTGCTTTGTCTGTCAAATCACTTTGTAAACTCTGTTTTTAAAGGTTCTATATAAATAAAGTTATTATTATTATTAACATTCACAGATTATTCACATCATTTCTAAAAGATTCTGGACCCCCTTCAGGAGGTCTGGACCCCCTCAGGAGGTCTGGACCCCCTTCAGGAGGTCTATACCCCCTTCAGGACTTCATCTCTTTCACTGTGAACTCCGACGTTAGAGCTCAACTTTAACGTTTTCTCTGGGAGGTTTAGTCTCCGTCCCCCTGAACGGAAATTAAATTTTCACGGCTGGTGCTGTAAACACACGGGACTCTGAGTTTGTGTATTTAAAAAAAGTCTATGTGAGGTAATTGTGTGTGTGTGTGTGTGTGTGTGTGTGAGTGTGTATAGTGGGGGGTACATTGTGTTGTGTTGTGAGCGAGGCGATGCAGCTGACCGATCCATCCATCATCAGCTCGTAGTCTCTCCGCTGCTCCGCTCCTCAAACTCCATTTTTGTTTGGAAACCATCCATCATCTTCCTGAGCATGACAGTGTGTGTGTGTGTGTGTGTGTGTGTGTGTGTGTGTGTGTGTGTGTG
>NW_022283301.1:2773-5867 GCF_004355925.1 Anarrhichthys ocellatus
GTGTGTGTGTGTGTGTGTGTGTGTGTGTGTGTGTGTGTGTGTGTGTGTGTGTGTGTTTCCTGGTATGCAGTCATGTATTTGTGCTGGGCATTAAACTCGGTACCTGAACCCCCCCCCCCCAAACACACGTTAAGTTTGTTCTCAGGATATGTTCTCACGGCTGAAGTCATCGGGGTGAAGTTAAAGATTCTTGGAAAGAATTTCCTGAGTTTCGTCTCAACAATTTCAGGGTTTTTCTCGCTCATAAGACAAATATTTTGTATGAAAATCTGTGAATTTAACGACAACTCTTTGTCTACAAGCTGGTCAGCTCTGTGATGAGTGATGCACGAGGAATTTAGTTATAAACAAACTTCATGCGGCTCAAGAGTTTCTTGTGAAGTTAAAACATGTTTCTGAAGCTTCTCTTGAAGCTTCTCTTGAAGCTTCTTGAGGCTCTGAAACATTCACTGAAAGCCTAAAAGCCTCATTCCAATCAAATCTGCAACTGATCCGTGTTCATTTTCATGCATTTAACCAATTAAACAATTATGTGTGTCACAAATGTATCTGCAGTTTGCAGTTCGCCATCTTTTTTTTTTTTTTTTGGAACCAGTGCCCAATCTCCACACTTACTGACTTTACAGGAGTGCCCCTCAAAGTCCTTGAGGGTTTAGATCTGTCTCTTCATTTTGAGTTCTTTATGAACACTTTCCACAAGTCAGTATTAGATGCAAAGTTTCTCTCTCTGTCTCTCGCTGTCTCTCTCTCTCTGTCTCTGTCTCTGTCTCTCTCTCTCTCTGTCTCTCTCTCGCTGTCTCTCTCTCTGTCTCTGTCTCTCTCTCTCTCTCTGTCTCTGTCTCTGTCTCTCTCTCTGTCTCTCTCTCTCTCTCTGTCTCTCGCTGTCTCTCTATCTCTCTGTCTCTGTCTCTCTCTGTCTCTCTCTGTCTCTCTCTCTCTCTCTGTCTCTCTGTCTCTCGCTGTCTCTCTCTCTCTGTCTCTCGCTGTCTCTCTCTCTCTGTCTCTCTCTCTCTCTGTCTCTCTGTCTCTCGCTGTCTCTGTCTCTCTGTCTCTCGCTGTCTCTCTCTCTCTCTCTCTCTTGCTGTCTCTCTCTCTGTCTCTGTCTCTCTCTCTGTCTCTCTGTCTCTCGCTGTCTCTCTATCTCTCTGTCTCTCTATCTCTCTGTCTCTCGCTGTCTCTCTCTCTCTCTCCCCCCCCCCCCCCTCTCTCTCTTGGCCTGTTTCCCGTATACATCTGCGCACTCAAAGCTACAAATGACGTGATTATGATATATCATGTAACAGAGAAAGTCTCTTTGTTTCTGCCGTAAAGGAAAGAAATCGATAGCGGGGCGGCGCTGGGGGCCCCTGAGGGCCCCGGAGTCTCCTCTGGACTGACCAGGTAAGGGTTAGGCCCCGGCCGGGAGGGTTTTTTGGCGGGCTCAGAAATGCTGATTCTACATTTAGCCTGACAGTGATGCATGCCTCGGCCTCGCCGTCCGGTTAGCCCGGTACCTGAGGGGTCCGGCCGAGGAAGATCAGCTGCAGACCAGGACGAGGTTAAGGATGGGGGAGGAAGAGGAGGGTTATTTTTAGCGCCGGCAAAGTCTGGGAGGGAAGAAAAGATGGAGGAGACGGAGGGTGGGAGACGAGGGGCGTCGATGAGAGAGAGAGCAGAAGCTGAGATAATCTTGAGAGAGGAAGAGGAGATGTTGAAGGATCCTGAAGAGTCACAATTTCTTGGCGAAGTATTTGGTGAGTAAATAGAAAAGATTTCATTCAGCTTTTATTTCTTAAAAAAAAAATGTAATTTCAGATTCCAATTTCACAAATCAAGGACATAATCAATTATTAATTACCGTTCAATAAACAGGCTGTTTTCTGACAGCGTCCAGAGCTACACCTTCAGAAATGAATGCGTTGTAATATCCAACAAAATTAGTTTGAATGTAAACCATGTGGAGAGGAACCAGGAAGTATAAAAACCTCAAAAAGTGACACCAAACCAGGAGACAACCTTCAGTTCTTTAGAGTGAAGTCAAAGCGTCATGTCTTAAAGCTGCATTCTCTCTAGTGTCCATCAGAGTCTAGTGTCTCCTCTGGGTGTATAGAAGTCAATGAGAAAATGACTCTACTTCTCTCTTGATTTATTACCTCAGTAAACATTGTAAACATGAGTTTATGGTCTCAATCTCTAGTTTCAAGTCTTCTTCAATACAGCATGATGTTCATTTAGTACATTATGGTCCATTTAGAGTTTTTTTCCACCGGCGTTCCCATCATGCAGAGTTCCCATCCGATGACCCAGACATGTGAAGTTCACCCTTCAAACCACAGACATGTGTCAGTTGTATGATGTCATCACAAGAGGTGTTACACTACTAAGAATGTATCTCTACTTTAAAACACTTTTAAAACTGACATGTTTTCACCAGCTAGTAGCTGCTTCTATTGACACTTTAACCACAGACGTACAAGCTAACATCATCTGCATACTGTTGATACAGAAAAAGAAGAAAAAACAAACTATATTTCATGATGTTCATTGATGGTTTTCATTTTTAGAGAGAAGAAACAGATTAATATGTTTCTTCAGTCTGGATTTTTTTCTCCAGTTTGATAAAAACAAAAACCTTCAGCTTCCTTTCAACTATCCTCCCACACGCACGCACACACACATACACACACACACACACACACACTCCTCTGACCTCTCGGTGGAGCGTGTCCTGGGTCATCATTAGACTGGTCTGGAGCCTGTGGGAGACACATATCTGATGGTTGGGTCCCACAGAGGGTCGATGTATTGAATCACTATTACTCTGTCTCTTCTGTAACTCAAGAGCTGGTTTGTTTTGAAGTGGTGATTCTGCTGATCATGATTATTTAAACCTTTTATTTGAGCTGTACAGTGTTATACTTTTATACTGTGTTGGTGATCTACACAGTAAAAACCCGGCAGAGTCATATGAAAATATGGAAATTTACAGAAACTTGTCTCTTTGCCATGAAACTTAAGGAAAAGCACAAACTAAATATTCATTCAAACATTTTAATTAACATTACTTGAAGTGAAGTCAAAGCTTCATGTGTTAAAGCTGCATTCTCTCTAGTGT
>NW_022283302.1:0-5867 GCF_004355925.1 Anarrhichthys ocellatus
AAAATAAAACGTATAACATACTGACTTAACAATTGTAACAAAACACTCCCCGCCTGGCGTGAATACATGCCACTCAATAAATCCTAGACAGTTCACTTCACTGGGCCTCTGGGGGGAGAAGAAGCACTACCTCAGAGACAGGCCTAAGAAAGAGTTTAGTCACTTCTGTTCGTGTAACCTTGATCTCGACCTTTCGCACCTTCCCGTCTTCGCTGGGGAAGGTCTGTGTTACCAGTCCAAGAGGCCATTCATTCCTTGGTACTTGGCTATCCTTGAGGAGAACAACACTTCCTGGGTTGATGTTCGGATGAGTAGACTGCCACTTCTTGCGTGCCTGTAGTGTTGGGAGGAATTGCTTTCGCCATCTGTCCCAGAAGGTGTTAGACAGGTGCTGGACCTGCCGCCACTGGTGCTTGTAGAGGTCTGAAACTCCAAACTCTCCAGTAGGAGCAGAAAGGACATTCACTTTTTGAGTGAGAAGAGCAGCTGGAGTGAGTATAAATGAGTCCTCAGTCAGTTGTCACAGGAACAAGAGGCCTGCCATTTATAATGGCTGTCACTTCTGCCATGAAAGTCACCAGCACCTCATGGGTAAGTTTGTCCTTCAGCTGAAGGAACATGAAGTCCAAGATTCTCCTTGCAAGACCAATCATTCTTTCCCATGTACCGCCAAAATGAGAGGCGTGCGGAGGGTTAAAGGTCCAAGAGCAACCTTGGCCTGACAGGTAAGACTTCACAGTTGTGTTGTCAATGTTTGAGGGTATCTTCAACTGCTTGCAGGCACCAACAAAGTTGGTGCCACGGTCTGAGCGGATGTGTTTGACAGGACCACGCACAGCAAGAAAGCGCCTTAGCGCGTTGATGAAGCTGGATGTGTCAAGGGACTCTATGACTTCAATATGAACCGCTCGTACGCTCATACACGTGAAGATTACGGCCCATCGTTTACTGTGTGAATGGCCTCCTCTTGTTCTACGTGAAGAGACACTCCAAGGGCCGAACACATCAAGCCCGACATTCGTAAAAGGAGGTTCTGTCGAGAGACGATCTGCTGGAAGATTGGCCATCTTTTGAATTGTAAGTGGGGCTCTAAGACTTCTGCAGGTTATACACTGGTGGATGATGTTGCTCACTTTTCTTTTGCCACCAACTATCCAAAAACCAGCTGTACGGACAGCCCCTTCTGTAAACAGACGGCCTTGGTGATAGATTTGTTTGTGGTGATGCTTGATGAGTAAGGTTGCAACCTGATGTTTGCCAGGAATAATCACTGGAGTCTTTTCACTCTGATCAAGGTTTGCATTGTGGAGGCGGCCTCCGACTCTCAGAAGGCAGTGTGCATCAATGAAAGGATCCAGATTTTTGAGAGAACTACTTTTAGGAATCTGCTCATGTTTTTGGATACATTTGATCTCTTGACTGTAGACTTCCTCCTGTACTGCTTGAATGATGATGTGTGACGCTTGATCAGACTCCTCAACAGTGTATCCTGTTTTGCAGTGATGCCAGCCCTTACAAGGGCTGTTCTTCAAGGTCATGTTGAAAAGATGGGCTATGTGTATGAGGCGAATAATGGCCCGAGTTAGAGACTTCCAGGATGAGAACTTCGAGAATCGTTGAGAACCAAGCTGCTTGGATGTTGTTGTAGTACTCAAATTGGACACCAGAGGGCGAATGTCTGGGTCTGAACCCGGGTCTACAAGCTCGTAGGTGCTCTTTGAGGCACTTGTCTCTGGTGTGTACAGAGATTTGGGTCCACTCAGCCAGTTTGTGTCGTTCAAACGGCCTGCAGTGACAGAACATGTAGCGTGGTCCGCAGGGTTCTGTTCTGTTGACACGTAGCGACATTGATCTGGGTGAGAGGACCTTCGGATACGTAATACCCGGTTACTTACATATACATAAAAGCGCCTGGTTTCATTAGAAATGTAGCCAAGGACTACCTTGCTGTGTGAGTGGAAGGTTGTTTCATCGAGCTGAAGGTCTAGTTCTGCCAAGATTAACTCCACTCCAAGCACTGCTGCGCAAAGTTCCAGTCTCGGAATTGTTTGCTCAGGACGGGGGGTCAGTTATTTCCAGCACAGTCAGTTACTTTTAGATATGCCACAGCGGCAATAGCTTTCGTAGATGCGTCAGAAAAGACGCACAATTCCCTTCTGACAGCTGCTGGCGGCGAAGTTGTAGTGTAGGTTCTGGGAATAGAAAGCTGGGACAGTTCCCAATTGATTCCAAGGCTACATTGCATCGGCAGCGCATCTGCACTGAGGTCCAGGTCTTTAAGGTCTTTTGCACGATCTTCGGCCAGAAAGGCCTCCATGACCTCCTTGTTGTTTGCTGCGATCTTGTGCAGCCTTAAGTTTGATTTGGAGAGAACTTCCTGTGTTTTTTTCAGCAGGTTGACCGCAGCTTCGACTGTGGGCAGGGACTTCAACCCATCGTCGACATAGAAGTCACGCATCACAAAACGTTGGACGTCAGGGTCGATGTGGAGCTCACTGACCTGAACAGACTGGTGAAGTCCATGAATCGCTACTGCGGGTGAAGGACTATTTCCAAAGACGTGGACCGTCATTCGATACTCCACAATGTCTTTGGAGGGGTCGTTATCTTGGAACCATAGAAAACGAAGGAAGTCCCTATCATCTTCCCTTACTGAGAAACAATAGAACATCTGTTCTATGTCCGTTGTAAAGGCGATTGCTTCCTTTCTAAAGCGCATCAGTACACCGAGCAGCGTGTTGTTCAGATCAGGCCCAGTCAACAGCACGTCGTTGAGCGACACACCGTTGTACTGGGCGCTGGAATCGAAGACCACTCGTATTTGTTTTGGTTTTCTTGGATGGTACACACCAAATATTGGCAAGTACCACTGTTCTTCATCCTCACTGGGAAGAGGAGCTAACTCAGCGTGACCATTCTTGAACATCTTGTCCTTGAAAATGAGAAAGTGGTCTCTCATTTCAGGCTTCCTTTCAAAGTTGCGCCTGAGCGATTTGAGACGGTTCAATGCTTGTGGCCTGTTATTGGGGAGCCGTTGACGTGGGCATTTAAAAGATAATGGAGCTACCCAACTGTTGTTTGCATCTTTTGTTTGTCCTTCTTTCATTATTTTCATGAAGGAGATGTCTTGGATAGACGGAGCAATGTTGTTGTCGTCTTTGGTCTGCTTGAATATGTTATGTCCTAAGCTGTCAACATCACAGTTTGATATCTCCTCAGGATGTGTTTGGAGGTGGTTTGTGGCCTGGGTGTCACTGTATTTTTCCTTTACACAGAACACGTTAGGACACGGGTCAAAGAGAGTAGGGCGTCCCCGTTCCGTGGTGATCGTGTAGAAGGCGCTGACTGTTGGTGGTTTGTGAACGAGACCTAAACATACGTTACCCACGATGACCAGATCCAACTTCTGAGCATAAGGTAGGTTGTGTGGGCCATTGACCTGTTTGCGGACCTTATGGACTCTGATAATATCCCGACCTAAGAGAAGCATAATTGGGGCCTGTGGGTCGATATCTGGGATGAGGTGTGCAACTGACTTTAGGTGTGCGTGATGAAAAGCTGCATTGGGAGTTGGAATCTCATCTCTGTTATTTGGAATGTCATCACATTCTATGAGGCTGGGTAGTGGGATGCTGACGGTCCTATCCAAAGATTCCACAACGTAGCCACTGGCCCTTCTTCCTGTCGCTTTCTTTACTCCAGCACATGTTTTCAATGAGTAAGGAGCACTTGGACTTTGGTCGTTGAAGACTTCGAAGAACTGTGAACGAACTAGTGATCTGTTGCTCTGTTCGTCCAGAATCACATACATCTTCACTGCTTTGTCAGCGTGGCCGGCTGGATACACTTTCACGAGGGATACTTTAGAGCAGGATCGGTCCGTCACGTCTCCGCCACAGACATCTGTACATTTGGTGGTGACATGGGGTTGTGGAGAGCTATCCTCCTCCCCGCCATGCTCTGGAGCCGAGTCCGTGCCTTCAACCCAGGGTGCAGGTCCAGGGTGAAGCGCTGTGTGATGTTTCTCACTTTTACATTCATAACATCGAACATTAAATGTACAGTTCCTTGCAATGTGTGATGAGCATCTGAAATAGACATAGAGCATAGAGCATTTGAAATAGACATTATTCTCTTTTAAGAATGTCTTACGGTCTTCGATGGGCTTTTCTCTGAATGCACGGCATTTGCGTATAGGGTGAGGTTTTTTGTGGATTGGACACAATTTGTCACAGTCATCGAATTTCGTTGAGGGCTCCCTAGGATCAGAGATGACTTTTGGAAATATCTCTGTTTTGTGAACAGACTTCTCGCTGTCTGTTTGGCTTCCAAGCTGTTTTTTCTGTCCTGGGAGACATGTCTAAGTGAGAGACAAAGTTGAAACTTGGGTCATTTTTGACAATAGCTTCATGGCTAACAAAGTTTACGAAGCAGGCAAAGGGGGGATATGAAACGTGATATTGCCGCTTGTAGGATGCCCCAACTGACGCCCACTTTTCCTGCAGACCGAAGGGGAGCTTCTGTACAATTGGGTTGACGCCTCTCGCTGTATCGAGGAAAGAGAGGCCGGGCAGGTCTCCTTCAGCTTTGGCTGACTCTAGTTCCATTAAAAGGTCACTCAACTTTGTTAGTTTAGAATAATCTCGATGTGTTATTTTTGGAAAGGCGTCGATACGTTTGAACAGAGCGTCTTCTATTACTTCTGCGGAGCCATAAGTTTGTTCAAGTCTGTCCCATATCATAGCCAAGCCTGCTGATGGATGATTGATGTGTATTGCTCTTATGTGCTCGACGTGTTCTGCTGACTCTTTGCCGAGCCACTTAAACAGGAGATCCATTTCTTCGCTTGGTGCCAGGTCCAAACCTCTGGTTGCGTTTTGAAAAGAGCGTTTCCAGGCTCTGTAGTTCTGAGGTCTGTCGTTGAATTGAAGTAGGCCTGTTGCCACAAGCTCACGACGAGCAAAGTATCTCACAAAGTCGCTAATGTTGGAGTTGTTATTATCGGTGTTTGAAGATCTAGGATAAGATTTAAGAGCAGGATGACCTTTGTCGTTTTGAGGTTCAAGACCTTGCTCAGGAGTGGCATTGTGATTGTCAAACCGAACATTGCGTGTCCTATCGACCTTTTCATCTTTGTAGCTGTGAGGTGAGGCGAGTTGGTTGAGAAGCTGCATTATGGCCATGTGTATGATGGGAAGCTATATTGGCTTGGGTCGGATGGAATGAGTTGGCTTCAGATTTGATAGATGAAGCTGAAGTTTCGTAGTTAGGGCTTGGCCTTCTTTTTGTTGCAACACCATCATCAAGTAGCTGAGCGTCTGCGTTTTGTGGTTCGGCTTGGTCAATCACGTATTGTTCTGTGCGTTGTGCAGCTTCCAAAGGACTGGAGTCCAAATTTAACATGAAACTATGTCTTTCATTGTTTGCATCTACCGCAGCTTCAAGGGTTTCGGCCTCAGCTACGGCTGCAGCTGTCTCTTTCTTGTAATTGAGCATTTCTATTGAGGCTTCTAGCTTAGCTTTTTCTAGCTTTAGGCTCATTTCCTCTTCGGCGTAGGACATGCGTGCCTTTGCTGCCTCTGCTCTTGCTCTTGCTTTTGCTGCGGCAGACCCCGTTGATGATACGCTTGAGTATGTAGTAGAACATGTAGCGCGGGACCGCGTCTTTAATGAAGTTGCTTTCTCGGACATGGCGTTGTCTGGTGACGTAGCTCTGTTTAGACACCGATGTGATGATCATCCACTGGCTGCGTGTGATGACGTTAGTAGCGTCCGTCAGCTGGCTGCGTTTTCTTGCCCGCTAGAAAGCCATTGTTTTACTGTGCTGCCCTCAGTATATGTGCTGTGATACACCTTGGCAGTTAGAC
>NW_022283303.1:0-5866 GCF_004355925.1 Anarrhichthys ocellatus
AAGATAGAAGAAAAAGAGCAGAGCTGACACAGGTCCGTAGTATTTTGAACTTAGTCCAGGGAATCCAAGAATGAGGAAGCTTCTCATCCCTGTAAAATTGGCAATCATAATTCTAAGTTTACAATAAGAAACCAGAAACAAGACATGAAATGAAGACCTGCAAGGTAAGCGCACTGATTAGACCTTTACAATATTAAATGCAGGATACACTATCAATATACCATATATTTCAAAAGAGATATCCAAGACCCAGCTATTCAAAATGATCCCCTATATCTGAAAATCACTTATTCCAATAAGTGTATCTAATGACTCTGATTCTCTCCTGTCTGAACACGGCTCTAACTTGGAGGTAATATCCAGGACTACATTACAGTGACTGGATGCCAGGATGTATCAGCCATTTATCAAGTTTGATCCGACCTATCCTCAAAGGATCATCATGTTAATCAAAGAGCCACGCGTGTCAGGATCCCTGTCAGACCAGGCACCTCCCATGGCCACACAGCTGCAGCCACTCCAGCCGATTACCTCCTGCAGGCTGACACACCAGACTCGGGTCCCACTAGCGCTTTCCCTGCCACTATATAAACTCTGGTCCTGCAGTCTGGGGTTGTCAGGTCGTACCGTCTTTGACCCGCTTCAACCCCGTTGCATCTTCGGCTTCGAGCGCCTGCCTCCGGTGTCCGTCGGTCCAGGAATCCCCCGTGCCCTCCTTTGTGTTTACGGACTACTCACCACCGCTCTGCCCTCCGTGGTGTTAACGGACTACACACCGCCGCTCTGCCCTCTGTTGTGTTAACGGACTACTCTCGCCGTCAAGCTGCCAGCTCTCTGGTGTCGAGCCACGGGACTCACGCCGTCGATCTGCCTACTCTCTGGTGTCGAGCTACGGGACATCACGCCGTCAAGCTGCCAGCCCTCCGGTGTCGAGCCACGGGACTCACACCGTCGATCTGCCTACTCTCTGGTGTCGGACCACGGGCTCCACACTTTCCTGTCATCTTAATTCAGGCTAAATAAAACCTGTTTATACCAACTTCTGTCTCCTGTGGTCTTGCTATTGGGTCCTCACCATGAACTCCCATGACAGAACGACCTGACCATAATGGACCCAGCAACCACAGGAGCAGCTACGCCGTACAGGCCTAACAGTCTGCTGGAGGAGATGAGAAGTTTTCGCCACTGAAGTTTCTCGGATTAGCTATTTTCGTGCAGGAACTAGCCCGGACAGTCAAATCTCCACCAGTTCCAGCACCCGCACTATTCCCTCCTGTCCTCGCTCCGCCGGTCTGGGAATCCCCCGTGCCGGCTCCAGATACCTATGACGGAACACTGGGGAAGTGCCAGGGCTTCCTGTTGTGATGCCAACGGGTATTTGACCGTCAGCCTCAGACTTTTGACTCGGACGGGTCCAAGGTCTCCTACGTGGTTGCATTACTGCGGGGAAGGGCTTTGGACTGGGCCGCGAGAACATTAAGTGTTGATCGGCCAAATGCTGTGCTTTTTGTGGACTTTGTGGAAGATCTGAGGAGAGTTTTTGATCCTCCGGTGGCCTCCAATTATGTGGCTGAGCACCTTCTCAGCCGGAGACGGGGTCAAGAAGGTGTAACGGACTACTCTCGCAGTCAAGCTGCCAGCTCTCCGGTGTCGAGCCACGGGACATCACGCCATCAAGCTACCAGCCCTCCGGTGTCGAGCCACGGGACTCACGCCGTCGATCTGCCTACTCTATGGTGTCGGACCACGGGCTCCACACCTTCCTGTCATCTTAATTCAGGCTAAATAAAACCTGTTTATACCAACTTCTGTCTCCTGTGGTCTTGCTATTGGGTCCTCACCGTGAACTCCTGTGACAACGCGTTTGTTTGTTTTCTATTTCCAACAAGTTAAACTGAGGAACACAAAACATCTAATTATCGACTCTTTTAAAAGCTTGGATGAAACCAAAAATCAGTATTAAGAAAAAAAAGGAAAACAAATTAGATAAATATAGGCAATGCTGAATTTACATTTTTATATATTGATACAGTATACTGATGAATGAATTATATTAACATTCTACTTCTTTTCCTCAATAGTGGCTATTTCAACAAAGATAAAAGCACTATAATGCTGACATCAAATGTATTACTTACATTTGAAATATATTTTTTTAGCCCCAAAAATAAAATGATAAAAACTTGAAATTAATCAATCTCTGCACAGTTTTGCATGACAGGGAGAATACTATCGTCCCAATTGTTCCCCTCAACTACCCTTAGCTTTTAAATTTGTTCTTTAGTCCAAAACTGCGACTTACATTATTGAACCACAACCGTGCTTGGCTCAAAATGTTTTATTAAATCAAAAACATTTCTCTGCAGTCTACTACATGATTAGATTGAAGAGGTTTAAACTGTAATTTCTCAGTCCATAGTATGTCCAGATGATATTCCCTGATCCAATTACAATACTGCTATCCCTACACTAACCTTCTATTACTATTACAAAGTTTTAAAAATTGCTTTGCTAAAGCAATTGGCCTGTTAATTCCAGCTTCTTATATGCAATGGTGATTTCTTCTATTATTAAACTGGTGCTCAGACAAATCTGTCTCTTTCTGCCCTTTGAATTATCCATCTGGTTGAAACATTGTGCAGCAATTTGTTCTTCATGTACAAGCCATTACTTTTTTTGCAAACCCTCAATGAAATACATAAATATTTGTAATGAGTCTTCTCAGCCATCTGACTGTACCGAATCAAGCTTTTGTGGCAGCGGATTCCAAACTTTTGAATAATGTAAATATTCATGCTGTTTTTATGGTTATGATAATGTAATTCAAAGCTCCTGGTTGAGGTTGGAGAAAGGCTGTGACCTCACATGCTAAAATCCCCGAGGTGTGGATTGTAATGCATCTCAGTTGGCTTGATCTTACATCTAGTGTTAGAAATAATAAAGTATTGAAATATAACAAAATGTTAACGAAACACTTAGATGTGAAAGAGAAGTAAGGCACTATGGTCTCTTGTATATTACATTGTTTTATTTTAATGCCACATGGATCATGTCACTTTCTCACAATTACTTTTTAGTGCAGAACTTTGTTCAGATCTTTATGGTAAGAATTGAATGCACACATTTGGACACATTATTTCACTCCAACTATGGAATTCTTCAATCTCTTCATCAGAATCTCTTTGATATGTTTGGTCTTGAAGCAATATATGATTGGATTAACAGCACAAGGAAGAAGACTGTACAACAATACCAATACAATGTGGATGTCCAAACTAAAAGAGAATCCTGTAGCATGAGCTAGATACACAAAACATCTTGGCAGGTAATACAGGCAAGAAATCAATAACTGTGGTGTACACGTTGATAAGGTTTTGTATCGCCCCTCTTGGTTTGTTCTTTTTAAAACAACTGCAAAGATGGAAATGTAGGAAAAAATTATAAATGAAAGTGGAAGCAACAGACTAAACATTGCAAGACTGAGAGCAACATTCTTAACATATTTTACATCTCCACCACTTGCCAGGTTTGTAATTGAAATGTGGTCACAATAGCATTGCACAATGATGTTAGAATTACAATAAGTCAAAGTCAGAGCATGAAACACAACTGCCATCATCCTAAGAAATGTCCCAATCCACGAAAACCCACAAGCCATAGAAACAATGTTGTTTGTCATTAGAACGGGATATTTAAATGGAAAACCCACTGCAATAAAACGATCAAGGGCCATAATCAGCAGAAGCAGAGAATGAATTGCTCCTAAGGAATGAACAAAATACATCTGAGTGAAGCAGGCATTAAAAGATATTACCTTGTCATCCCACCAATATCTGGATATCATTTTTGGTAAGGTCACTGTCCCGAATAACAAATCATTCATTGCCAGATGACAGAAGATCAGATATGTTGGCTTATAAAGCTCCCTCTCAACCCCAACAACAATCAGAATAAAAACATTTCCAACTAGAATAACCAAGTAGGTAAAGAAAAGAAGAGTTGAGACAGGTCCATAGTATGTTGGGTCAAGTCCTGGAAATCCAAGTATTATGAAATCTTTGATTGCTGTTATGTTTGTATTAATCATTATAATGTTGGTGTTAAAATGTTGGGAGAAATGCTCTCTTGTAAGAAATTGGTAAGATTGTAATTAGTCATCGATCATTCTTCAGACATCAGAGATAGTCTTTATGATCTAGCTGTCGCCTCTGCTGCTTGGAGGCAAATCCCAATCCGGACAATCAAGGTGCATCCCACTCCAAACTGAATTCTTTACAGCACAGTATATATTCATCTTAGTGAATGACGTAACGACATCTTTAGCAAATCCAGAGATCCCAAATCCTGATCACATTCAAACAACAAGAATAATTTGCCAGACACACATAGACCCTGTCTCTCACCCGGGAGATTTATTTTAACCTTTTAACTTTCCAAGTAGAATTAAACCTTCTGCCGCTGACTTTAGTGCAATGCGGTTGCAACTTCCTGTGAGACATATTCTCAATTTGTATTTAAAGTGTATAGCAAGACTGTTTGTAAACATATTCACAGTGTGAGAAAGAGGCCGGCGACTTTTGTTTGTTGTTCTTTTATGCTTTTTGGATAATGAATACAGATTGATCATTGATTTCCTGTCAGTGAGGCACAGAACATAGGTGAATCACAAAAGCTAACTGGCCATCCGCCTGCTTTGCATGTGTTCAAGAGAAACTTTTTATGAGGAGACATGAAGCAAAGCCAAGTGTTTGATCAGTTGACCTTCAGTGGTGCTGTTTTTTTTTTGTTTAAGGTTGTCGCATTATGCTTCTCTGTCCACCTCTTCAGCCACATTCCCACGTCCTCAAAATCATTAATTGCTATTCCCTTACTGTCCACCAGATGCCCTCAGGCTTTTTTGCCGGACTTCATCATTCACCTGTTCTCACTTCCTTCATCATTTACTAATAGATATATCGGTCCGGTTCCTGTGTTCCCGTCGTCAAAATTGCAATATTGTCATTTCTTGCCGAGCATCTTTTGCCTGTTACTTGTCCGCTTGTTACCTGGCTGCCTTACTGCCTAATCTCCGGCCTTACTGCCTAATCTCCTGCCTTTTGCCTGTTCCTAAGTCTTCCCTTGTTGCTACTCTTCCTAACCCTGTGACAGAGGTTGTCTTCATTTGTTTGGGCCTTTGTGAAAAATGTTCTCACTACATCATGAACTCACTGACATTTTTAATGGAATCAGAATAAGAATCTACTTTATTGGTCTTCTTTCATTGATATTAAATGTTTGTGTAATATAATGTTATATCATTTTCTACACTTAAATTTAGCCAGTTAGAAAAAATTCAAGCAGACCTTCCCAGATACACAAAAAATGTATAAATGTTGCTTCCGATGTAACAGTAATATTGTGAAAATATTTTGTTCAAACATCTGCAGTGAAAGTGCTTGCTCTGAAAAAAAACTTTGGCACATCTGAAACTTCTCTACAATCTAAACTGAATATGAACAAGACAATGACCTCCATAGAATAGTAGAGCAGACACTGATAAGCAGTATTTATTTGACCAGTGGTATAATGTATATTACAAAAAAGTACATTTCTGTGCTGGAGGTCAAAAGACGATGTAAATGTTTCTGTTAAGAGGGAGTAGGGAAGTAGTAGTAACTACTACTTCACTTCCACTTCCAGGCAGCGGTTTTTGGCCTGGCAACAACTGCATGAACAGGGAATTTCAAAAAGACGTGGTTAACATTGTGGCAGCTTTGGCTTTCAATTTGTCACCAATCAGTGTTTTTTATGAAACTTTCCTCAATCTGCAGAGTGGAAAAACATTGATAAATGCATTTTTTTATCAGTTGTTAATAGATGAAACTTG
>NW_022283304.1:0-1489 GCF_004355925.1 Anarrhichthys ocellatus
GCTTCATGTGTTAAAGCTGCATTCTCTCTAGTGTCCACCAGGGGGCGACTCCTCTGGTTGTATAGAAGTCTATGAGAAAATGACTCTACTTCTCTCTTGATTTATTACCTCAGTAAACATTGTAAACATGAGTTTATGGTCTCAATCTCTAGTTTCAAGTCTTCTTCAATACAGCATGATGTTCATTTAGTACATTATGGTCCAATTAGAGTCAAACAGACCATAAAGCAGGGGATGCTTTAGGGCGGGGCTACACGGTGATTGACAGGTCTCTACCACGATGTTGTCCAGTCTGGGAGGTCTTCTTGTCTTCGTCTTTTAAACTTTAACCCTTTCACAGAGTGTTCTCACTTCATGGAAGTTAACTGACCCTTCGATCAGTTGACTTTGTGGTTGATTGTCTCTAGTTTCTGCACGTTTTCGGAGGAGGAGATACATACAGTATGTTTATAAAACGTTACGTCTCTATGTAGAAACCTGTGGAGCTAACGTTTGTTTACAGTGAAAACTCATCAGGAACCTTTAAGAAAACAAACATTGAAACAATTTAAAGATCTTTACAGGAAGGTTTTTGCATGTTGTAACAGTTTAAATATGTATCATCTAGATATTACTGACCATGCGTGTGTGTGTGTGTGTGTGTGTGTGTGTGTGTTCAGGAGCTGGAGTGTCTGCAGGATCACTTGGAGGACCTGGTCTCTGCCTGCAGGGAGGTCGTGGGCAACCTGACCGAGCTGGAGTCTGAGGTCATTAGCACTAAGCGACGTTGTGGAGATCAGGTGTGTTTCTTTGTCTCACCGGCACATGTTGAGCTTCCTGTTCCTCTCCGTTCACTGCAGGACGTCCAGATCGACGCTCTGCTCATCCGAGCCTGCGAGCCCGTCTCTCAGGCTTACTGCCACGTGAGTACATGCACCTTCATAGAGACGAAATAACAACAGAAGAGACAAACAGCTGGTCGTCTGATGCAGGAAATACAGCAGCAATGAATCCTAAAGCCTTTGTATTCTGGTAACAATACAATAATCATAGAAAGAGAAGAGAAACAGGAAATAACAAGAAACAACAAGAACTTTCATTCAAACGTTCCTGAATATAGAATCAAAAGATAAAAATAATAATGTTTTGTCTCGTTAATCTGTGTGTCTGTGTGTGTGTGTGTGTGTGTGTGTGTGTGTGTGTGTGTGTGTGTGCGCGTCTGTGTGTCTGTGTGTGTGTCTGTGTGTGTGTCTGTGTGTGTGTCTGTGTGTGTGCGTCTGTGTGTGCGTCTGTGTGCGTGCGTCTGTGTGTGTGTGTCTGTGTGTGTGTGTGCGTGTGTGTGTGTCTGTGCGTCTGTGTGCGTGTGTGTGTGTCTGTGCGTCTGTGTGTGTGTGTGCGTCTGTGTGTGTGCGTGCGTGTGTGTGTCTGTGCGTCTGTGTGTATGTGTGTGTGTGTGTCTGTGCGTGTGTGTGTGTGCGTGCGTGCGTCTGTGTGTGCGTCTGTGTCTGTG
>NW_022283304.1:1589-2991 GCF_004355925.1 Anarrhichthys ocellatus
TGTGTGTGTGTGTGTGTGTGTGTGTGTGTGTGTGTGTGTGTGTAGGATGTGGCTGATATCCAGATCGATACCGGTGACCTGATGGAGTGTTTGGTTCAGAATAAACACCAGAAGGAGATGAACGACAAGTGTTCAGTCGGCGTTACACACTTCCAGCTGGTCAGTCTCTTCTTCCTCCTCTTTGTTCAACTATTAGTATTATTTTATAGTTTCACTTAAATGTGTGTATTTGACATATTTGATCAACGTAGTGTTGTGCCTGCTCCATATGTTATATTAATATAAATGTAAGGGCCTTTACAGCTTTAGTAGGGGTGAGTTTGATGATTGTTCTTTAAATTTATATTTCGAATCCGTTTCAGATATTTCTATATAACAGTTATAATAATAATATAACAGTTGATCCAGCAGGAGTTAATGAACGCTGGCGTCTGAAGCAGCTGCTCCTTCACGTAAACACCGTGTTGCTCTGCTGGTTTCTAGAAGACTGTGCCGCTTTAACGGGTCCCTCGGGGACATTTAGTGGTTACAACGTCCAGCAGGACAACAGAGAGAGAATGGAGGACACCGGTGATGAGCCTGTCTCGCTGTGGTTGTTGCTGTTCGATATGACTGATGACAGTAAATGCTCAACTTTCAGGTCCAGATGAAGGATTTCCGGTTCTCCTATAAGTTCAAGATGGCCTGTAAGGAGGACGTTCTCCGCTTGTGTCCAAACATCAAGAAAAAGTGAGTTTGATTTCCATGAAAACATCCAGAAAACTGGAAACTTAAAGTTGACACTTGACCTTTACGCCGCAGGGTGGACGTGGTGATCTGCCTCAGTACCACGGTGAAGAACGACACGCTGCAGGAGGCCCGGGAGCAGCGGGTCTCACTGAAGTGTCGTAAACAGCTGCGAGTGGAGGAGCTGGAGATGGTACCACACACACACACACACACACACACACACACACACACACACACACACACACACACACGTTGACGTTTGTAAGATAGACCTTACAGTGTGACAGCGTGACTCTCCTTCCTTCTCAGTCGGAGGACATTCGGTTGGAACCAGAGTTGTACGATCCGTGTAAGTCCGACATCAGCCGTCTGTGTCCCAACGTGGCCTTCGGTAACGCTCAGGTGAGGAGCGTCTGGGAAAAGAAAAAGAAAAAGCATTCTGTTCATGTTTGTGGTGTTAAACTCTTCTTCTTCCTCCTCCTCCTCCTCCTCTTCTTCCTCTTCCTCCTCCTCCTCAGATGATCGAGTGTCTGAAGGAGCAGAAGAAGCAGCTCAGTCAGCGCTGCCACCAGCGGATCTTCAGGCTGCAGGAGGTCGAGATGACCGACCCCGAGCTCGACTACCAGCTGATGAGAGTCTGCAAGCAGATGATCAAGGTGGGAGGGGAGGGGGG
>NW_022283304.1:3091-4460 GCF_004355925.1 Anarrhichthys ocellatus
TTCTGTTCTTTTTACTTTAACTTGTAACGTAGGATGGTGGCGTGGCTGTTGGGGGGATAAGGATTTTTACTTCTAATACCAAGAGCACATTATGTAAATGTGTTACCTGAACTCTCTGTTGGAAACATCCGTCACAGTTTACAGACCGACTTCCTGTAAGTATTCAGATCCTTTACTGAAGTAAAAGTACCAAAACAGCCATGTCAGAATACTACGTTACAAGTTAAAGTAAAAAGAACAGAACAGAAGTGTCAGCATTACGTTCCTCAGTGCTGCAGGAAGCGAGCCCTAAAACCAGGAAGTGAGTCTTCGTACCTCGGTTCTCTCGTCTCAAAGTGATTTTGGTTCGATGTCTGAAATAAGATCCGAGTTCAACACGAGCTCCTAAATAAATGTCTTACAAAATCACAAAAGTTCAATCTTTAACAACGTGCTGTAGTTTATAAACTCATCACATGTTTTTCATTTAAAATATAAATCTCAGAAAAGTAACTACAGCTGTCAAATAAATGTAGCGGCGTACAAGTATAAAGTATCAGACAATAGAACGTTAAGTCAGTCAGCTGAGCGGTATCTGAGTGACGGTAGATAAAGACACAGTTTGATAGATGATCTAAATAAAGTGCTGGTTTGTAATAAAACCATTAAAATGATCCGTGAAGCCTTGATGTCTGACCGGTTGATGGAACGCTCGTCTCTCCTGCAGCGGTTCTGCACCGACGCCGACGCCCGGAACGTTCTCCATTGTCTGAAGCAGAACAAGAACAGCGAGCTGATGGATCCCAAATGTAAACAGATGATCACCAAGAGACAGATCACACAGAACACAGGTCAGTTCACAAGGAGGCAGGAAAGGAGAGGGAGGGAGACGGGAAACCTCCCAGACTCACCTCTTCCTCTTCCTCATCCTCCTTCTCCTCTTCCTTCCTTCCTCCTCCAGACTACAGGTTGAACCCGGGGTTGAGGAAAGCTTGTCGAGCTGACATCCCAAAGTTCTGCCAGCCGATCCTGAACAAAGCGAGCGATGACAACGAGCTGGAGGGTGAGGTCATCGGCTGCCTCAAACTCAAATACGCCGACCAGGTGAGTCCAGGTCCTCCATCAGGGTCCTCCATCAGGGTCCTCCATCAGGGTCCTCTGTGATATAAGATAGTAACAGTGAGACACAATACAACGCACTAAACTGAATGTGTTTTCTTAAATGGTGTGTTTGGTTCAGAGGTTGTCTCCAGACTGTGAAGACCAGATCAGAGTGATTCTCCACGAGTCAGCGCTCGACTACAGACTCGACCCACAGCTGCAGATGCACTGCACAGATGAGGCACACACACACACACACACACACACACACACACACACACACACACAC
>NW_022283304.1:4470-5818 GCF_004355925.1 Anarrhichthys ocellatus
CACACACACACACACACACACACACACACACACACACACACACACACGCACGTTTCCATCACTTTAGAGGACATTACATTGACTTACATTCATTTTCTGCAGACTTTACCTTTTAATAAACTTATGATTTATTGTGGATTTATTTCTCTCGTTTCCTCTCCTCCTCTTCTCTCATTCCCTCCATTCTCTTGTTTCTTCAACTTGTTTCTTCTCTTGTTTCCTCACCCATTTCCTCTTTCCTCTCTTTTCCTATCCTGTTTCTTTTTTCCTCTCCTCTCCCGTTTCATCTCCTCTCCTCACCTATTTCCTCTCTCCTCACTTGGTTCTTCTCCTCCTCCTCTCCTCTCCCTACCCGTTTCCTCTCTCCTCACCTGTTTCCTCTCCCCTCTCCTCCCTCCTCCTCGTCGTCTCCTCCTGCAGATCTCCAGGTTGTGTGCGGAGGAGGCAGCAGCTCAGGAGCAGACCGGTCAGGTTGAGGAGTGTCTGAAAGTCAACCTGCTGAAGATCAAACATGAAGCCTGTAAAAAGGTCAAAATATGATCCATCTTTGTGTCCAGTGAACTCATTTAGGATTATTAGTCCCAGAAGTATCGATGATCATTTGATCTGGATAGTTCACAATGAAAGGACTCCTATGAACAACTAGTTCAGTGAGTTAACATGTAATCTTTAGAGTTTGTTGATTTTTCATTGTAATAATAAAACTCCTCCTCCTGGTGGTGTGTTCAGGTGTCCGTAGACTGTAGGATAAATGCATTAATTAACGAACAAGACAGTGGTTTGCTTTAGAAAACAAGCTTGTAAAGATGGATGACTATTCTTTCTCTTTTAAACAGTTTGGGTGCAGAAAACTGAGCCGTCTTCCTCACGTCTTTGTTGCAGGAAGTCCTGAACATGCTGAAGGAGAGTAAGGCGGACATCTTCGTTGACCCGGTCCTCCACACGGCGTGCGCTCTGGACCTCAAACACCACTGTGCCGCCATCACACCCGGCAGAGGACGACGTGGGTGCTCTCACACAGCACATTTAGATCTGTGTGTGTGTGTGTGTGTGTGTGTGTGTGTGTGTGTGTGTGTGTGTGTGCGTGTTTGAACTCGTTGCTCCCTCTCTCCGTCCAGAGATGTCGTGTCTGATGGAGGCGTTACAGGACAAGAGAGTTCGTCTGCAGCCGGAGTGCAAGAAGAGACTTCAGGACCGCATCGACATGTGGAGCTACGCTGCAAAGGTGAGACACCAGGAGGAGAAAGTATATTTATCTTTATAGTTTATTAAAAAATGTAAATCTGGAGGCAACAAAATTGAAACCGATGCTTCATGTGTTAAAGCTGCATTCTCTCTAGTGTCCACC